>NC_064638.1:434102159-434405189 GCF_023864345.2 Schistocerca serialis cubense | reverse complement strand
AAGGGGGCCAGGTTACGTGAATATGATTTTCTCTCACTGTTCCAATGCCTCGACACACTAAAACTTACAACAGCAAAACACATAATTATGTAAAAAAATTATTAAAGTTCTCTTATTGGTGCTTAGCGTTACTTTTACGTAATATTCAAAATGTACAAATTTAAATTAATGCCATGTTTCTATTGGTGAGTTAAGGGACTATTTACAGGTTTTGAAACTGAATGATAAAATTTTTTAATAGTTGTGCTTACTCCGAATCCACAGTCTGGTGTCGGAAGGCGCGGAAGTTGAATGCGCGCCAGAGGGTGTGGACCTGGGTACCCACTAGGGGTCTCTGTGCCACGGCGCGCCTGCGCCGCGAACCTCGCCGTACGAGTTACCGGCACTCACTGTACCACGTGATGTCCACGGCGGCCAATCGCGTTTCCTGCGGCCATGTATTTAGGCGGCCGCGCGGCGCTACCCTGTCAGCCCCACCCTGAGATACCTTGGCCTCACCCTCGACCGTCGCCTCACCTGGACCCCTCACCTCCAGACCATCCAGCAGAAAGCACATTCCCGCCTCCACCTCCTGAAACTCCTGTCTGGCCAGACATGGGGATTGCATCCTTCCACCATCATCCACACCTACAAATCCCTCATCCATCCTACTCTATGTTACGCCAGTGTTGCCTGGATCTCCACACCCAACCGCTTTTACAAGGCCCTCCAAATCCTCGAACCCCATGCGCTCCACCTTCCGTATCTGCCTTCCTTTCCCCACACAGCTCATGTATGAACACATACCCTTCCCCCACCTCCTCCTGTTCCTCCAACATCTCGGCATCCTTTACATTGTCAGCAGGCTTGATCCCCCCCACCCCCTGGTTTCCTTCTTCCTCTCCATCCCCCGCCCGTTGCCGCACCTCTATCGCTGTATTCCTCCCTCTTTCCACCTCCATACCCTCATCTCCTTCATCAGGGCAATTTCCAGCGCCTCCCCCTCCCGAGTGATGAACTTCGCCCTGACATATACCCTTCCTTCCAACTATAACCTGGCCTTGTTCCAGCTGGTCCCGGCAGAGGTTCGAGTCCTCCCTCAGGCATGGGTGTGTGTGTTTGTCCTTAGGATAATTTAGGTTAAGTAGTGTGTAAGATTAGGGACTGATGACCTTAGCAGTTAAGTCCCACAAGATTTCACACACATTTGAACGTTTGGCCTTGTTCCCCCCCCCCCCCCCCCACGGCCCCCTTTTTTCTCTCCCGTCCTTCTCCCAGAGCGGATTTTCCTCCTTCCCCCCCCCCCCCCTCCCTGAGACCCTGCACCCCAGCCTTGCCTCTTTCCCTCCCACATCCCTCCCTACCTAGCCCTCTTCGGCGCGCCTCCCACTCATCTCCCACCCTCTCTTCCCCTCCCTCCCTTCTTCTGTTCTCCCTCATCTCCTTGCACCTGGCTGATCCACCGTTTCGATCATCGTCAGTGTGCCACGTCAGTGTTGTGTTTAGTGCTGTTTCTCCTGTGTGTCGAGAGGTGTGATTTTCATTGTGTGCTGGCCTTGTACTTAGTGTTACTGTCAGTGTTTGTTATGTGCTACGCCATGCATCGATACTTTTCTGCTCCGGTTGTACTGCGCCTTGTGTTCAAAAATTGGCTCTGAGCACTATGGGGCTTAACTTGTAAGGTCATCAGTCCCCTAGAACGTAGAACTACTTAAGCCTAACTAACCTAAGGACATCACACACATCCATGCCCGAGGCAGGATTCGAACCTACGACGGTAGCGGTCGCGCGGTTCCAAACTGTAGCGCCTAGAACCGCTCGGCCACCCCGGCCTGCCGGCTTGTGTTCTTTTAATTGTCCCAGTGTGTGGTTTTTTATGTGTGCGCTACTATTTTACAGTTTTATCTCCATTTTACAGTCGCCCCTTTTTTTTCTATTGTCTTCCATGATGTTCCCCCTTTTTTATATCTATGTTCATCATGTTTTCTTCTTTGTTATTTTTAAATGTCTTCTATTGTTTGTTCTACGTCTTTCGGCTGACGAGTAGCGCATATGCTGCTGCCACCCCGCCCCGATGGGGAATTGAAATACAATAAAGGAAAAAAAAAATACTATGCCGGAAGCCTGGTACTCGTCGTAGTTCGCGTCAGCTTGTCGGCTGTACTACTTTCTACTTCCATGTGTCTTTGTTAGGAGTGTTCCGGCATTGTTGTTGTGTCGTCGTGTTTGTCACCTCCGTTCTTGCTTGCCCCGTGTTGTGCCCTGGTCGGTCGTAAGTGCTGCCGTCCGCTAGTCGTTCGTCTGTCCTGTCTGTTCGTTGTGAGCGATCCCTACAGCGGCTCCCCCGCCTGGCATTTCGCGTCCCCATTCGCCTAACCGCACCGCACCGCACCGCTCTCCGGTAGCACTCTGGTATAACACATTGTATGAGATTCAAGCTGTAGAAAAAGGGTTTAAATTTAATTTACAATTGTTCCCGGTAGTGGACTGTTTCTCCCTACTACCGACATTGTTATAGCACAGGTGATCAACAGTCCTTCAATAAGGATGACAAAATTACAGAGTTTCTTATCCATCTTCAGGAACTGTAGTTGTATTTACCGAAACAGTCAGCAACCAGGTGTATAAGCGGCACCTAGTGCCCTTCTTCAGAAGGCTGTACAAAAAAAAGTTACAAATGAGTAGAAGTTTGATAACGCAAAAAATTAAGAACAAAAAATTTAAAAATTTTACAAACTTATAGATGAATAATAGTACATACTTATAAGTGTCACAGTATTTACGAGTGTTGCCAATAAGATGCATGCAGCATACTGCTATGGTCCTAATAAAGAAAATACAAGAGCAGTACTCAATACAATGAATCCATTAATACAAAAGGCGCTAGTAAATGCTAACATGTGGTTTATAGCACTTGTACAAAGAAGCTAAACAATAAGTGCAGACATTGTACCAGAATTTGAGGTAATTACTAAATGACGTGCAATCTTGAAGTTGGTCAAAGGGAGAGAGTACAAGTTCTATACTTGTCATAGTTGTGTAATGTTTATTACTTTATTGTACTTTTAGCCCCACCCTGTGACGAACCTCAAGTTATGCATGTTATAAGCTGATCAGCGCTAGTTCTGACATATCTGCACTTGTTGTTGGCTTCTTTATGCCAATTCTGTACAAGCACTGTGAACCACATGTTTACAGACTCATTTTCTCTTAATGGATTCATTATTGCGTTACATATTGTTCTTGTACTTTTAGTACCATAACAGTATGCTGTAAGCCGCATATTGTTGACATTCGCAAATAATTCGATAGGTATATGCATGTCCCATTTTTTTGTCTTTAAATTTTTAAGTTTTTCCTTCTTAAATTTTAACATCCTTATCTAAGTTATTTGCGGCATTTCTGAAACTACACTCCTGGAAATGGAAAAAAGAACACATTGACACCGGTGTGTCAGACCCACCATACTTGCTCCGGACACTGCGAGAGGGCTGTACAAGCAATGATCACACGCACGGCACAGCGGACACACCAGGAACCGCGGTGTTGGCCGTCGAATGGCGCTAGCTGCGCAGCATTTGTGCACCGCCGCCGTCAGTGTCAGCCAGTTTGCCGTGGCATACGGAGCTCCATCGCAGTCTTTAACACTGGTAGCATGCCGCGACAGCGTGGACGTGAACCGTATGTGCAGTTGACGGACTTTGAGCGAGGGCGTATAGTGGGCATGCGGGAGGCCGGGTGGACGTACCGCCGAATTGCTCAACACGTGGGGCGTGAGGTCTCCACAGTACATCGATGTTGTCGCCAGTGGTCGGCGGAAGGTGCACGTGCCCGTCGACCTGAGACCGGACCGCAGCGACGCACGGATGCACGCCAAGACCGTAGGATCCTACGCAGTGCCGTAGGGGACCGCACTGCCACTTCCCAGCAAATTAGGGACACTGTTGCTCCTGGGGTATCGGCGAGGATCATTCGCAACCGTCTCCATGAAGCTGGGCTACGGTCCCGCACACCGTTAGGCCGTCTTCCGCTCACGCCCCAACATCGTGCAGCCCGCCTCCAGTGGTGTCGCGACAGGCGTGAATGGAGGGACGAATGGAGACGTGTCGTCTTCAGCGATGAGAGTCGCTTCTGCCTTGGTGCCAATGATGGTCGTATGCGTGTTTGGCGCCGTGGAGGTGAGCGCCACAATCAGGACTGCATACGACCGAGGCACACAGGGCCAACACCCGGCATCATGGTGTGGGGAGCGATCTCCTACACTGGCCGTACACCACTGGTGATCGTCGAGGGGACACTGAATAGTGCACGGTACATCCAAACCGTCATCGAACCCATCGTTCTACCATTCCTACACCGGCAAGGGAACTTGCTGGTCCAACAGGACAATGCACGTCCGCATATATCCCGTGCCACCCAACGTGCTCTAGAAGGTGTAAGTCAACTACCCTGGCCAGCAAGATCTCCGGATCTGTCCCCCATTGAGCATGTTTGGGACTGGATGAAGCGTCGTCTCACTCGGTCTGCACGCCCAGCACGAACGCTGATCCAACTGAGGCGCCAGGTGGAAATGGCATGGCAAGCCGTTCCACAGGACTACATCCAGCATCTCTATGATCGTCTCCATGGGAGAATAGCAGCCTGCATTGCTGCGAAAGGTGGATATACACTGTACTAGTGCCGACATTGTGCATGCTCTGTTGCCTGTGTCTGTGTGCCTGTGGTTCTGTCAGTGTGATCATGTGATGTATCTGACCCCAGGAATGTGTCAATAAAGTTTCCCCTTCCTGGGACAATGAATTCACGGTGTTCTTATTTCAATTTCCAGTTGTGTAGTTAAGAATATAACATTTCTGTTATACGACTGATTGCCTACTATTTTGATAAATGAAATTGCAGAGGTTCATTGTAGTCCAAAATGAGTAAAGGTGTAGTCGTATCACGTGCACCAGTAATGTAAAGGTAATGGGTTCATATTTTGTTCGTTTCCACTTTCGTGCCTGTAGTCCTGGTACACGCTGAAACCCCCGAGCCACACCATAACTCACCCCCAAAAGAACCAAAATAAAATGCTACGTCTCCTTGATAAAAACGTGGAGATCGACTGCGCACCATTTGGTTTTGGCTGTACTGGCGGCTTGGTACGGCACTATAGCGAGAGCTGTCAATGTGTACAGGGACTGCAAATCTTTCACTATCCTGTGTACGGCATGTAAGCCTCTAGCTGACAGTACGTCTACATTTATACTTCACACGCTTCTAGTCGTTGCCAAACGAACTATTCTGTGATGCCTCACTGTGTGTCCTGACAACCTCTCCCTTTCTCTACTCAAGGTGTCACATATATTGTCTTTTCTGTCACTTCTCTTCAGCAGTTCTGCGTTAGTTACTCAGTCCACCCATCAAATCTTCAGCATTCATGTATGTAGCACAGCTTTGCCGGTGTTGTTCATTGTGCCGGCCGGAATGGCCGAGCGGTTCTAGGCGCTACAGTCTGGAACCGCGCGACCGATACGGTCGCAGGTTCGAATCCTGCCTCGGGCATGGGTGTGTGTGATGTCCTTAGGTTAGTTAGGTTTAAGTAGTTCTAAGTTCTAGGGGCCTGATGACAACAGCAGTTAAGTCCTATAGTGCTCAGAGCCATTTGAACCATTTTTGTTGTTCATTGTCCATCGTTCACCTGCGTATAAGGCAACATCCGAGATAAATACTATCATTTGCGTACAAAGTTAACGTATTTCTCTTTCTCATGCCTCTCTTTTGTTGATTTTTATCTTATAACGTATCTTGAAGACGTCATCCATTCTTTAATGGTCTGTGACAGAAGGCACAATGTCGTCAGAAATCTCAAAGTTTTCATTCTTCACCATGAAATTTTAAACATCTTTACAAAATTCTCCTTGGTTTCCATTACTTTTTTCTCCCTCTCAACCTCTACAGGTCGAACAACTTGAAGGACAGTATACAGCACTGACTCACTGCCTTCACAAAAACTACTTTCCTTCCCCCCCGTGCTTAGGCGTTTAGAAGTGCGGTCTGGTTTCTGTGAAAGTTGTGGCCATTCTTAATTAATGGTATTCTAGTTCTTGAACCGTGTCGGTTCTTAACGATACTGCGCATGGTTACACTCTTTGTTACCCAGCAACGGCACCACGCGTGGGACCATGGAGGGCCTGCGCGGCGGCTTCTGAGCCTTTTACAGGCGTACCGCGGGGTTTCTGTCTGGCGGCCAAGAAGCAAGACTCCAGCGGAAACAGGCGCGTCGACTCCACTCTGAGTGGAAAAGCTGGGTGGTCGCCTTCAGAGCAGCACGTGGCCGAGTGCACGACGTTTGTATTGGTGCCTACGCAAGCGTGCGGGGCGGCCAGAGGAAGACTGGTCGTCCCCATTTGGGACAGCCTCCGTTCAACCAAAAATAACTAATTTCGGTGAGCACGCTTCAGAACATTGCCTGTCACTGTACACTTCTGCCTGAATGCCGACTTTAATATACTGTCCAGTCTGTTTAGTGCTCTTTGTTGATCTTCTCTCCCCACTGAGTTGCAGTCTTTTTAGTTTTTTTTACTCTGTATTTTTTATTGTTCCAGACAGACTTGGAAAGAATAACTATTTATTGTTCATCTTAAATTATTTCTGCAGTTAATTTATTCTTGTTTGCGTGGTTCGGAATTAAATGTCTCTTTCCTCTAGCTTAAAATGTTCAGTTATTAGTTTGAGCAAGGGTGTGGATGGGGAGAATAGATTTGAATGGTGCAACCGCTCTGGTCTCGCTTAGTGAATACGTTCTGTTTTAAAATTATTATGATGTAAATATTGTAACACGTCCTCATCGATACTGTACCTTTACGTAATTCCATTCAATTAAATTTTCACGATTAGCACTGTTTCTTTTAACTTTAAATTTAGCGCTTGTACGAGGTTTTATTAGAGAGTTAATGGCTATTACCGTCAGATATAAGCACTATCGTCTTAAACTATTCTTACTCTTAGTTGTGCGGTTTATATTATTTATTGGTATCATGGAAGGTTATTTTAAACATACACTGGCGGAAATAAAACACAAGACGGAATTGTGCGACGTAAGCTAAAGTTAGTAGGCGTGTTTCTACATCTGAAACACCAGATGCAAATGAGGTTTACTTTAAATAGGTGCTTGACGGTCATGATTGTTAGTTACCTTTAAGACTGGATGTGGTGAGTTGACGTTAGTCAAGGATGCCTTTGAGGTGACAAAGCCATTATCAACACCTCACTGAGTTTGAAGGAGTTCCTGTAATACGGCTACGAGAAGGTTTCTGCGATATAGAAAGGCTTGGCTGGAAGGTAGCCACTGTACATTGCTGGCAGCAGTTGTCACAAGATTGTACGCAAGAAGACCATGTTCCAGATGATGACTTGTCACTACCAAGAGGAAAGAGCATCGTGTTCAGCGTATGGCTCTGGCTCATCGTACTGAATCTGCAGCAGGAATTCGCACAACGAACTGTCAGAAATCGGTTACATCCAGGACAGCCACGAGCCAGACGACCTGTAGTGTGCATTCTGCTGACTCCAAACCACAGCCATTTACGACTTCACTGGTGTTAAGCGAGAGCTCACTGCAGGGCAGTAAGGACGTCTGTTATGTTTTGTGATGAAAGATGGTTCTGCCCCCGTGCCAGTGATAGAAGTGTGTTGGGTGTAAGGAGGCAAGCTGAGAGCTTCCAACCAACCTGTTTGCGTACTAGACACACTGGACACACATCTAGAGTTGTGGTCTGGGGTGCGATTTCGTACGACAGCAGGAGCACTCTCCTGATTATCCCACGCACCTTGACTGCAAATCTGTACGTCAGTCTGGTGATTCACCTGTTGTGCTGTTATTCAGAAAATACATTGCCGGTGGTGGTTTCGAAGAGGATAACGCTCGCCCACATAAGGCTGTGGCAACCCAACGTTCTCTACAGAGTGTCGGTATGTGGTCTTGGCCTGTTCGATCATCAGATCTGCCCGCATCTCGTGGTCGTGCGGTAGCGTTCTCGCTTCCCACGCCCGGGTTCCCGGGTTCGATTCTCGGCGGGGTCAGAGATTTTCTCTGCCTCGTGATGGCTGGGTGTTGTGTGATGTCCTTAGGTTAGTTAGGTTCTAGGGGACTGGTGACCATAGATGTTAAGTCCCATAGTGCTCAGAGCCATTTGAACCATCATCAGATCTGTCTCCAGTCGAGCACGTATGGGACATCAACGGACGGCAAAACTGTCATGTGCAAACACCATTAACCATACATTTATTGACCGACCAAGTGCAACAGGCATGGAACTCCATCCCACAACTGACACCCGACACCTGTAAAACGCATGGATGCACGTTTGCACGCTCACATTCAACAGCCTCGCAGTTACGCCCATTATTAATGTACCAGCATTTGGCATTTGCAATGGCTTATCTTGCGCTTACATTAAACCGTGATCTTCCAATGTCACTCACTTAAATGTGTTACCTAGACAGTTGTACTCCAGAAATTTCATTACTCTACATTATTTATTTTTTGGAGCTGTGATTTTCTTTCCGTAAGTGTATTTCTAGATATGGGCAATGCAACGTGTAATTGGGAACTTCGAAGAGCCACCCGCTTTTATTAACTCGTTTTTGCGCGTTTGTTAAATATATTATATTTACATGTTTTACAATTACCAGTTACTGCAACATTTGGCCATATCCTGTAGATGATGATTTGTGATGAGGAGCGCTCGACATCATGGTCATCAGTGCCCTGAGGAAAAGTCAGCACGCTAAGCTGAGCGATCCTGTAGAACGGCGTGCCCAGTACTATTATGGACTGGCGCTGGCTCTGTGTCTTGCCCACATTCAGTTGACTGTATGAGCAAAAGCAAGCTAACTGGACATCTGTTGGCAATTATAACTGCGTTGTATATCTTTGGGTACTCCTTGTGATTTGTTACTTACGGGCACTGACTTATTTTAACAGAATTGTTATTTTCGGAATGATGTTTGATGGGTTTGCCCTACTCTCCCCAAGCTCCTACCTCACTGGCCGTTTCACCCCTGCTACTTTAAAAATTGCGAAGAATGTAATCCAGTCAGTATATTTGGAACGTTTTCCTACATATACAAATGTATTTAAGCAAACCTAAAGATGTTCAGGAAAAACCTCTAGTACTGAGCGACGTAGTTCAGAAGTTGAAGACTGTAACAGAGAATACATTTTGCAGTATTTATATTGTTCTGACTACTGCAAACACAGAATATTATCTGTTGCTCGTTTGTTTCATTTATGACTCTATGTAAATTTTAGAAACGTAGAAAGATTTTGGTTTAATATACTGTCGACGCCGATATCATTGTAAATACAGCACCAAGGATAGACTGAGTAAGGAAATCGGTCGCGGAAACCAAAAAATACCTAAAACTGGTTGGCAACATGGGGTTGCAAATCCGCTCTTCCCTAATACAAAGTCATTGTCTTCCTCATTGCGACACATCGTTTCCAAAGAACCTGTAGCACTATAATAAACTGCAATGTGTTTTAAAATGGTAAACGCAGTTCGTATTGCTTTATGAGAGTTTTTATGAACGGAAGTGTGGATAGAGCAATAAATTGCAGCAACAAAAACAAAACGACTCTATATTTCTCATATTTCCGTGTTTAGTGAAACCTCTGAAGGGAACCATGTTTGTGAAACTTCATATGAAACAGTGGCAATCAATAATTTCCTGCAGCTGGTGATTAGTCATATATAACGGTATCCATACCAAGTGAAGAGTAATTGTAGATGAATGTTTAGCCATGAAGCCAAGCCATGTAACGTATCCTTGCTTTAAAATAACTAATTCAGTAACATGCTTCCACTCATATCTGAAGACAAACTTTTGGTTTGAGTTTCGTGTTACATTTACAGTTAGTCGCCAGAATAGCTGCCCTTTAACAATGTAATAACAAAAACATGGGCTAAGGTCGTGTCTTTCTTACTTCTGTCCAAAGCTGGATTGATTGCTGTTATAAGTATTTTTCCACTAGGTGTTATCACACTTTTCTAGTCCCTAACCATGAATGAATTAAATGAAATATTACTTCTATTTTTCTATTTGGATTCAATCCATTTATTACTGTCATAAGTCTATGCTCTTATTACGACAAATGTCATTAACTGAGGTTCGGCTATCTGCACACTAATTTATTTTGCCACAAAATAATTGTGACGTTCACAACTGATAGGCTTTTATCAAGGAAAGTTATTAAGTATAATTGAATCTGACTGGTGTTTCATCATTTTCATATCCTTAAACTGTGTCGCCTGAAACATGTTTAGTGACAGATTACATACTACTGTGTAAATTTAAGTCAACTGCAATGTAATGAACTTATTATAACATAGTTTCCAACAAACGTCTTCAGTTATTTGGAAGTACCTCACACTACAAGGAACAATAATTACGAAGTTCATAATTTTGGCACTGGGCATTGTTGAGATGAAAACGTCGAACGTAACGACAGGAGGTTTGTTCTTATTCACTATACTTTTTACTCGAGATATTCTGTTTAGACGGGGTAATCAACAGGTACGATCACGTTGATAAATATTTCAACATCTGAGAGGCAAAAATTTAGCAAGTATTCCGAAAATTACGCACAAAAAGAAAAATAACGAACTTCGTTGTTACAGCATAATCTATGTTAAGGTGATTACTGGCCATTAAAATTGCTACACCAAGAAGAAATGCAGATGATAAACGGGTATTCATTGGACAAATATATTATGCTAGAACTGACATGTGATTACATTTTCACGCAATTTGGGTGCATAGATCCTGAGAAATCAGTACCCAGAACAACCACCTCTGGCCGTAATAACGGCCTTGATACGCCTGGGCATTGAGTCAAACAGAGCTTGGATGGCGTGTACAGGTACAGCGGCCCATGCAGCTTCAACATGATACCACAGTTCATCAAGAGTAGTGACTGGCGTATTGTGACGAGCCAGTTGCTCGGCCACCATTGACCAGATGTTTTCAATTGGTGAGAGATCTGGAGAATGTGCTGGCCAGGGCAGCACTCGAACATTTTCTGTCCCCAGAAAAGGCCCGTACAGGACCTGCGACATGCGGTCGTGCATTATTCTGCTGAAATTCGAAATTTCGCGTCTGTAGCAGGTCATCTTCGTCGTGTAGCAATTTTAAGTGTAGCAAGTTCCGCGATTGTGTGTATTAGACCGTGGTAAAGAGAAACCAGAGAAGAGATAATTCAGCAGCATCGCAGTAGAAAGGACGTTTCATTCAGTAACAGGAACGGTAAGTTATGTAACTCATCTGTAGAAAAAAGCAAATGACATAAGATTCTTCAAGGCAAAAAAAAGAAAAAGTTAAAGAAATTCCAGACAAACATTGTCCTTCCAGTCAGCGTCTAAGTAGGGGATACTGAGAGAGCGTTCCTAATGACTACAAAGGCTCAAATGTAGCGAAGAAGAAAAACCATTAAGAACACTCAATCCGCAGCGATAGCTTTGTACTTAGGGCGGAAAATATGATGATGAAGAAAAATTAAGTACGGAAGAAGAGTACAAATTGGTTTTCATTAAAACTATGGACTCAAGAGGAGTTCCAAGAATTTATGAAACTGAAAGGCTGCACCGAGCAAAGGTTATTTTAATTATCTGGACAGAAAATTAGGTAGCAGCAGAAAACTGAACACAGCTTCATTAAGTCAAAATGTTGTTGTTAAACTGCTAGTCGTGGGTACGTCAAGAATATACTAACTCTGTCAGGTTATTTAATAAGTAATTCCATCCAGCTGTGAGAAGTAAATATTGCTGTCGAAATTTTGTGCTCCCCGTACACGTGGAAAGCGTGTTTTGACACCGTAAACTCAACGTCAGAATTAACTACATAATTATTTTTAATTTACAAGCCACGTTCCCTATCTCGTAACATGAAGTTAAATATGAACCGCTAGTGGTATGTTATGAAGGTCTGTGGCATTTTAAAACTTTGTAGCGACTCGTTTGATTAAAAAGTATGGAGTAGCAACTTAGTAAATAAACATTGAATGATTTTCATTGCATATTAAGTCAAAATACCAGTTCTTTTACACTACTGGCCATTAAAATTTCTACACCACGAAGATGACGTGCTACAGATGCGAAATTTAACCGACAGGAAGAAGATGCCGTGATATGCAAATGATTAGCTTTTCAGAGCATTCACACAAGGTTGGCGTCGGTGGCGACACCTACAACGTGCCGACATGAGGAAAGTTTCCAACCGATTTCTCATACACAAACAGCGGTTGACCGGCATTGCCTGGTGAAACGTTGCTGTGATGCCTTGTGTAAGGAGGAGAAATGCGTACATCATGTTTCCGACTTTGATAAAGGTCGGATTGTAGCCTATCGTGATTGCGGTTTATCGTATCGCGACATTGCTGCTCACGTTGGTCGAGATCCTATGACTGTTAGCAGAATATGGAATCGGTGGGTTCATGAGGGTAATACGGAACGCCGTGCTGGATCCCAACGGCCTCGAATCACTAGCGATCGAGATGACAGGCATCTTAACCGCATGGCTGTAACGTATCGTGCAGCCTCGTCTCGATCCCTGAGTCAACAGATGGGGACGTTTGCAAGACAACAACCATCTGCACGAACAGTTCGACGACGTTTGCAGCAGCATGGACTATCAGCTCGGAGACCATAACTGCGGTTACCCTTGACGCTGCATCACAGGCAGGAGCGCCTGCGATGGTGTACTCAACGACGAACCTGGGTGCACGAATGGCAAATGTCATTTTTTGGGATGAATCCAGGTTCTGTGTACAATATCATGATGGTCGCATCCGTGTTTTGCGACATCGCGGTGAACGCACATTGGAAGCGTGTATTTGTCATCGCCATACTGGTGTATCACCCGGCGTGGTTGTATGGGGTGCCATTGGTTGTACGTCTATGTCACCTCTTGTTCGCATTGACGGCACTTTGAACAGTGAACGTTACCCTTCAGATGTGTTACGACCCGTGGCTCTACCCTTCATTCGATCCCTGCGAAACCCTACATTTCAGCAGGATAATACACGACCGCATGTTGCAGGTCCTGTACGGGCTTTTCTGAATACAGAAAATGTTCGACTGCTGCCCTGGCCACCACATCTCCAGATCTCTCACCAACTGAAAACGGTGAAAACGTCTGACCAATGCTGGCCGAGAAACTTGCTCGTGACAATACGCCAGTCACTACTCTTGATGAACTGTGGTATCGTGTTGAAGCTACATGGGTACATACCATATGGTGTGCCAAGTTCTTTGTTGACTGGGGTGGGCATTCTGTGGGTATTATTGTCTCGACAATGCGAATTATCGAGCTGAACGCACACGTGTTTTCAAGTAGATCAGACGGTCGACTATGGGTGAGAGACAGAGAAAATCTGAAGTAAAACATGTCATACTGAATACTTTGCTTACTATGAGTGATATAAATGTGCATAGAAGGCAATAAGTGTTAGCGAAAAAGTATATTAATTACAAATTTCAGGGGAAATTAATCTAACATGAAGTTATGAACAACGTTGTCCAAGAAATTTAGTGGCTCCGTTAATTAAGGTTAACACTCGCGAGTGCATAATGAGAATATTACTTGTCTGAAACAGTGTTTGATTTAATCTCCTATATTTCTTGAGTTTTTGTGTATTTATCAGGCACAGTTCTGCATTTTATTTAGTGGCTAGTGTATAATACCGCTGTTTGCGTCACTCTAGGCAACTGAAGAGACACTTGTAGCAGTTAGATTCGTCAGTAGAGTGGCAGCATCACGCCGATTCTATATCTACTCTATACTCTTTAGTGTAATCTCCTACATATCGCGCGTGTTTGTGCGTTTATCAGGCACAGAGGCGCATTTTACTAACTTTCTGGATTGTATTTCCGCCTTCTTTAGTATGGAAAGGTGTTGTGATCGCTATGTTCGGTTATGAGCTCAGTTTATGACCCTTTGCTCACACCTCAAGGCAGTGTTGGCTTTGTTTACGCAGACTGAGGCTGTTATCAGTGGGGATCCGTGGGATGTCCAACACGTCACACATGTCACCCAATTGGTCCAAAACTGTACATATCCCGGTTGCTGCCTGCACTGACGCTGACCCCCCTCACTTGTGGTCTAGTAAGAGGTGGTTCCAAGGTGTGGCAGGTGCGAAAGCCTTTCCGAGTAGCCAATTGGAGGACCTGCCAGACTGGTGTGACGAAAAGCTTTCAGGTGCTGTCTGTGGCTGACAAAGACCCTGATCCAGATGCAGGAGCTTACCCTGCTACAGAGGACGCCTTTCGGCCCGCAAGGTCTGGGCCTTCACTAAGGGTGAGTTTACTGATTGTTGGGAGCCAAACGTTAGCGATGTGGCTACCAGGGAGGGCAAGGAATCCAGAAACTGCAGCTCTGAGTCAGGGACTCAGACGGTTCTGTGAGCGCGTAGGCTGCATGTTCTTCAACTTGGGCCATACAGTGGTGGGGTTTCCGGGTTCAGCTTAATAGACCAGGGGGTCACTACACACAGGAGACGGCTGGCTATACGGGTAGGGCTCCTGTGTGGAGGGGGCTGAGCGATTTTTTAGGTTAGGAGGTCTCAGAAAACTACAGAAAGAACATCAGTTTAAAGGGGTGCAGAGCAAACATAGTACAAAGGTAGACCTAGCAACAACTGGTATTGCAGTTGTAAATTGTCGTAGCTGTATCGGGAAAGAGCCGGAGCTACAATTCCTAGAATAAAGCACTTAAGCTGAAATCGTTATAGATATTGAAAGTTGGTTAAAGCTAGAGATACATTAAGCGGAAAATTTTACAAAGGACAGAACCGTGATCAGAAATGACGGATTAAATACAGTTGGTGGTGGAATTTTATTCATGCCAAAAGCATTCAAATTGAAGTACATTGTTCCTGTCATTAGTTAGTTCGTATCCACTACACAGGTATCTGGTTGGTGGCGCTCTCTTTTGAATGAGGTATCTTACGCCTTACATAAAAGTTGCATAAATGAACACTAGAACCAAGATTCTGCTAATCGTTGATACACTCAAAACAACCGTATATTGTCGACGTTTCTCACGATATTGTATCACATGCATCTTTATTTGACGGAATCAGTCTAGGGATTGCAGCAAAGTGAAATCTAATGTATTGTTAGTAAACAGTAGATTTTCTTTAGGTGATTTGAGCGGTGGTTTCAGTGGCCAATTCAGCGTTGGTGACGGTACGTTAATCATTGTTTTGCCCATGATGGTAGCTGGAAAGTGGAATTGTTTTTCTTCTATTTCACTGCCCTCTAATTAACAATCCACTGTCCTGTAACGCTAGTTTCATTAACCTAGTTGGCTAATTGTCTTCATAGCAAGTGATAATTACTGTTTGAGATGTAAATATGGAGTAAATGTAGTGTTCTCCAACTTTGTGGAATCTTGGCTGAGGAGCGAAAACTTTTTTGCCGCACTCAACAGCTTTCATTTTCCCGAAAAATAACTGCATTTCACATAACTGGTAGTTCCCTTGTATCACCCTTGTTGGACAAATAGTAACGTTTTCTCTAATGTAATCTTTTAAATCCGCTACAAACACAATGACGTGAATGTCTCCTCTTCTAGAAACTTAAAGTACTTCGTGAGTTTGTATCTGTGTCCACTTTGCAGCTGTATTCTATTTAATGGATACTGCTGTACCGTGTAAAACTAGTATAGTGCGTTTATACTAACTACTGTAAATTGTATTTTACTGTGCAATCTGGCTTGATCAGCATCCATTCTTACACAAGACATGCGATGGAGTAAAGTTACATTTTACTGGTTATAGGAATGTCATGTTGTAGCCTGTCTGAAAAGCCTCTTCTTGCTTTCTGTCATGGCATCAAAATTTGCTGTGAATTTAATAACGTTGCACTCAATTGTCCTTGAATAGCGTGATGGACTGCTTCACGCAAAGTTTCGATCGCAATCCTTGCATTTTCCTATCTGCAAAGGTTCGTAATAATGTAGCTATTACCACTTTCTCATCCACGTAGCTTAGCCAGTTTTATATTTTCTGTAGATCATGATTTAAGACATCCGTGATGTTCTGTGCATATTGTTCTATTTCTATCGTTAGTGTCCGTACTGTTCTAGTAAGGTTTAGTATTCCCTGCTGCATGTTCCCTATGCGTGTCGTGTGCCAGTCTACTTTTGCTTTTGTATCTTCCGCTAGCTCTTGTACAATTTCAAGGGTGCTGTTTAAATTTATGATATCTTAATTACCCGCTGTTCCAAAGACAGTTTATAACAGTTTCCGTCCTGCATCTAATCAACCTCGTTTTTTTATGTGTTAGCTTTCTTGCTGCTATTTCTGTTAACTGTTGCAACTGAGTCCTCAATTTCTCATACGAGAGTTTTAATTCCTAATACTCGTTCTGCGTATCTTCTAAAACTCAGTCTTTTTCTGCTTCTTATTGTAACACTGTGAACCTGTCCTGCAGACATCGTTCGTCATTCTTTCCTTCCCAAACATAGAATGTAAATGTGACTGTCCATCTGTGACTCTTTAGTAGAACATCTGATTGCCTAGTAAATAAAATTCCGTTGCACTGAGGCTGATTCTGTACCACATCTTCTCTCCTATAGTACAGGAGTACTATACTCAGAAAAAGTTTCCTGGGTAACATTTTCGTATGCCACCTGAGAGAAAGGAAGTACTGCCAATCCCCCGTCCTTATGCAAGTACATAAACACAGTGTATGATAAGTGAAGAAAATTAAGACTAACCTAAATAACAAAAAAATAAAATATGTGTATTTACATGAAATTTATGCTATTTCATAGATCAAGGTGCATATGGTACATTTGTCTGATGTTCCTTTTGCCTTGGTAATTCTTTTTCTGTTACGGTTGTGGGAATCTGTGGCAATGTATCAATTTCTCCTCTGTTTGATTCTACCTACATGGACTACACAAGCTCTAGTTGGCAACTGTAATTTTACGCTGACTCACGAAGTCATCTCTCAGTTGCTTCACAAAACTTTTCACTGTTTCGCCCTAAGGCAGCGGTTTAAATCGAAGTACAACAAAAGGTGACGGCATTTTGCGCCTACACATCACCTCGCCCAGCGAGAGATGAGTTCTACTTAAAACTTTTGAATTATATATGCACTGATGACCAAACTTAAACATATGTCCGAATCTCAATGCTATAAATTTATTCAATGGCTTAACATTCTGTATAAAGTACAGTGAACTCATTCTGTCCATTCATTAACTTGAGGATGAAATGGGCTGGTACATAACTTCTTAATTTTCAGTAAGTGACATAGCTGTTTGATTAGTTCAGATAGTATCCTAGACTTTAATAGTTGTTTCTGGCACGAAAAATTTCAGTGAAAAATGAAGAAATATCGTAAGTATATATTTATTACCCACTTCTATTTAAAGGTCCTAAAACATCTAATCCTAGTACATGAAATTGTTTTTCAGGTTCTGATAATCTCTGTTAATCTGTTTCTGATGATTCCAATTTGCTCTTTGTGCACATGGGAAGCAGTTTCCTGCATACTGTTCTACAAGACTCCAAGGCGTTTTCCACCAAAATCTTTCAACTACACGTCTATCAGTTGTTCTTTTCCCTTCATGACCCAATAAGAAGTGGTTTTGTGCGTCATGTAATACTTCCATTCTCAACGCGCAGGAACTACAAATGGAGGTCCGCACTCTGTTGATCTGCATAGAAAGTCTTCTTGCGTTTCAGACTGGAGTTGAATTCGAAACAATTTACTCTCACTGTCAAGTGATTGTAGCTTTGTTCAAGCTTCCTGGCTATTACTTTTAACACTATCGTCTTCCTACTGAGCGTATCTGCGTTTGTGTGTTTGTCTCCGGACTTGGGAGTTGCTTCACAGTTAAACTCACATAATTTTAATGCCCATGTTGTTAAATGACTTCGTGGATCTTTCAACATTAATAACCATTTTAAGGACGCATGGTCTATAATCACTTTGAATTTCCGACCATACAAATAAAAACGAAAGTAAGAGATTCCATAAATAATTGCTAACATTTATTTTTCAGTAGGCATATACCACAAGATGTTCTGTCCCATCAACATCCTGATTTAAAATGCAGCCCAAAGCATTTTTGGATGCATCACATGCAAGTATCAAATGGTTCAAATGGCTCTGAGCACTATGGGACTTAACAGCTGTGGTCATCAGTCCCCTAGAACTTAGAACTATTTAAACCTAACTAACCGAAGGACATCACGCACATCCATGCCCGAGGCAGGATTCGAACCTGCGACCGTTGCAGTCGCGCGGTTCCGGACTGAGCGCCTTAACCGCGAGACCACCGCGGCCGGCCATGCAAGTATCAATTCCTGTTCCAAGTTGGGCAATATGAACACAAGACCTGATGTTAATATCTCCTTGAGCTCCTCGAGTGCTTCTTGGCGCTGTGTTGTCCTCTGAAAAGTAATGCCTTTTCACAGTATCTTAGATAACGGCTGTGCAATTTCAACGAATCCATCCATGAACTTACGATATCAATTGCATAATCCAGTAAACGACTCCTATTGTTTAGCGGTTCTGTGGCATTGGAAAATCATGTATGGCGGAAGTAAGTCTAGGATCCATCCTCACTCTGTCGTGATTGATAATATGCTCAAGATAACGGACTTGAGTCTGAGCAAAATGGAATTTCTCCACACTAAGTGTAACGTGCACTGCCCTCAATACTTCATCTAGACGTTTAACATGATCTACTATAGTTCTC
Source organism: Schistocerca serialis cubense (assembly GCF_023864345.2). Taxonomy (NCBI): domain Eukaryota; kingdom Metazoa; phylum Arthropoda; class Insecta; order Orthoptera; family Acrididae; genus Schistocerca; species Schistocerca serialis. Next base: position 434,386,454 of record NC_064638.1, on the reverse strand, counting down.
GAACAGAAAATTGTATTGCCAAAGTATGGCATGTAGGTTCTTGGTTTTAATCCATGAAGTACCCTATCTAACTCAAGTGCCCAGTTTAACTCAAATGGCATTCTTCAATACTGGAAATGACCTGAAGGTGTTGTGAAAACTGTCTCGAGTCTGCCTTCAGAAAACACTTCCGGCTGATAAAAACTACTTCTAAGATCAATCGTTGCAAAATATTTACATCCGCTTACGTTTTATAATGTATCCATGATGTTTGGGAGCTAATATTGCATCCGGATCGGTTCGTGCGTTCATGTGACGGTAGTCACAAAAAAAATCGATATTTTGGAGTACTGTCAGCTGAACTTTTTGGTACAATAAGAATATAGCTGTCACTATGCTTGACAATACCCTCACGCAATTGCTGATCTCTAAATTCGTCTACTAGTGGCTGTAAGTTTTTCGCTATTCTACATGGTATCGTATAGACCTTTTGGAATGTGGTGTTGTGTTATAGGAGTTGCTGGTAGTGGATCATCTAAAACTGAATCAATTTGAATATCCTAACAACGAAGTTTCCATGTCTACCGGATCACTGTCTTTCCATCGCAGATTCACAGACCCTTTGGTGCTTCGATCACCTCGTGATACATTGATATTTCATCCTATCCTTTTCACTAAGCTCGCTATAATTAATCCTTTTTGGGAGATTCACTTAATCTGTCCCAAACTTATCAAGGCTTACCGGAATCATCAGTTTCCAATTAATGTTGGTTATGCAGTGGCACATCGGCTTCCCTGTACCACTAGGTACTTTGTCGTGCGTAATTATCTTTAATGTATGTGTACGCAGTTTAGTTGATGACACTTTAGCAATCAGTGTATCAAGCGGCACTGAAATATTTGACAGCTGTTGGACTCATCAGAAACAAGTTTCCACGAAGTTTAACTATGCTCTGTGAAAGATTAATTTTTGCTTGATTCCTGTCCGGGAATCGCGGAATACCTTCGCCTCACAGTTGACAGTACTTGCCTATGCTCACGAAACGCTACAGTTCCACCCTAAAACGAGCTGTGTTGTCGCCGATGACACCAGATCATTATTTCCTACTCGAAGAGTACGCATGGAATATCCAGAGGATTTCGCTACAGCGCTACGCATTGGCACGCACTTGCAGGAAACAGATATTGCTACACGAGTACGCAGTGATGAGTGAATTTTGCTTCTAAAAAACATTGTTATCATTGCGGGAAGAGTGGGTATTTGAAGGCGCAATTCAATCAACCACAGTCCGGCAGCAGCCAATACATCATTAATCAATATCGTTACATACTCTGTTGTTCTGCCGGGTAAGGATGTGATTAGCCCTGTCGTTCCGCCGGGGAAGGATGTGATTAGCATATCTACTGAAGGATCTATTGGAAAGCGGGGCATAGCTACTGGCGACTTCAGTTAACTCGAATACGACTGTGACTCCGGCGCATCTCGCAAAGATTCTAATTAAACCATCAGTTCATTATGGCGTACGTTCTGTTGAGTACTTTCCTGTAACAACTGTGCCACTTTCTCCATCAGAGCAGTTACACTCTCACTAGTAATAGCTAACATTGTGCCTAGCATTTTTGTACTACTTAACACTAACTGAATGTTATGCTGAAACCACGTGCTTCAAAGAAAACAACATATACAAAACAAGAAAAACACAATTTACAATGTACGAGACTAGATTCAACTTCCTCTTTTGCCTGATCATCGCCCGATGACATTCACTACACTCGGGTGTTGCATTACCATGCCGTCTACAAGTAGACCAAGTTACTGTTACGAACTTATTACGTGCTTCACTTTGACCCGCCAAATTACAAACAGTACATCCCACAAGTAGCAAACATGTCTCTTTACAATTTCCTCTAAATTCTGATAAATCAACAGGTTCTGTAGTTTCTCAAAAGATACTTTAAACATAGTGCACCCGTCAATATGTCTAAACTCTGCCATATTACAACCCAAGTAAAAGAAAAATGTCTTATGTACTTAGTCCATTGCGATTACTGTCGCGATGCGTGATCATCGTAGATGCAGATCACTGTCTTCGAATTCCTGGCGTTGCAGGTGAACGCTTCCGATGGCAGATCCTTTAATGGTTGCACCGAAGTGCAAACTTCTGGCACCTGTTTACGGAGGACCGAGCAGAGACACCTCCGTGTGAAGTCAGGATAGGTGTTAGAATCTGTGAAGCGCCAAGACGCCAGTAAAACATTGTTATTGTATAGTTATTTATTCACAACGTTTACAAGCCGTCGTTCTTCTGCAGGAGCCTCGGCTGTTGCTAGTTCAGTTACATGGTGGATGTGGTGTCACCGCCAGACACCACACTTGTTAGGTGGTAGCCTTTAAATCGGCCGCGGTCCGTTAGTATACGTCGGACCCGCGTGTCGCCACTATCAGCGATTGCAGACCGAGCGCCGCCACACGGCAGGTCTAGTCTAGAGAGACTCCCTAGCACTCGCCCCAGTTGTACAGCCGACTTTGCTAGCGATGGTTCACTGTCTACATACGCTCTCATTTGCAGAGATGACAGTTTAGCATAGCCTTCAGCTACGTCATTTGCTACAACCTAGCAAGGCGCCATATTCAGTTACTATGTCTTTTGGACAGATAATATTGTGACTCATGTACCGTCAAGAGCGACGTTCATCATTAATGGATTAAAGGTAAGAATCAAACTAATTACGTCCACTTTTTGAATTCTAATTCCTTGTCATGTTCCAGACCTCACGTCAGTATAGTCTTTCCCTCCTCACGCCAGCCTGCGTGAGCTAAAACGCGTGCATTTCGGCGTCCTCTAGTAACACGGTGTTGGCTCTTCTGCCAACACGACGGTGGATTCTAGACATCTAGTCTGGTCAGTGTTATCACACTCAGGAGGTGATGTCAGCGACGCTGGTGGCGCGGCGGCTGCCGGCGAGGGGGCGGTGGCACACAAGCGCAAAGTGGTTCTTGTGCCGCCTGCTCAAAAATGGTTCAAATGGCTCTGAGCACTATGGGACTTAACTGCTGAGGTCATCACTCCCCTAGAACTTAGAACTACTTAAACCTAACTAACCTAAGGACATCACACACATCCATGCTAGAGGCAGGATTCGAACCTGCGACCGTGGCGGTCGCGCGGTTCCAGTCTGTAGCGCCTAGAACCACTCGTCCACTCCGGCCGGCCCGCCTGCTCAAAAAATGGCTCTAAGCACTATGGGACTTAACATCCGATGTCATCAGAACCCATAGACTTAGAACTACTTAAACCTAACTAACCTAAGGACATCACACACATCCATGCCCGAGGCAGGATTCGAACCTGCGACCGTAGCAGCAGCCTGATTCCAGACTGAAGCGCCTAGAGCCTCTCTGCCACAGCGGCCGCCTTCCCGGCTGCTGAGTTTGCTGAATCCCACTCCGAATTCTACGACGACCCTTGGCGACCCATCCGCAATGTACCAGGTGACAGTAGTTGTGACGTCGGTTGATCTCCTCCCTGTTCCTGGTAGGTTTCAGCACCCGAAGGTGCCTGAATGTTGAACAGGAACGTGGTTCCCAAGATGCCCTGTTGCTGGCTTCCGCATTGAATTACGGTATTGGAAGCATCCTGCGATGAGGTGTTGTCAGAAGACATTTCTCCATCAGTAGACGACAGACGGTAAGCAGCATGAAGTTCTTCAGGTGATCACCATCATCTTGAGTATTCCTTCGACTACTTCACAGACTGTGCTGAACCATCTAGGACACAGGTTCACTACAGGATCAACTGATGACAAGAGCTGGAGAACTGGAGTGGTTGCGACGCAAAGCTCAGTTCAGAAAGACCAAATGTGTCCTCCTTATTGACGTAACAGGCTGTTAACTACTGTGACGGTTCGTCGCTATGTGCTCTTATGAAGTACTCCTTACGTGCTAACGAATTTGCTTTTCTCGTTTCCTTCGGTTTTCCGCCCTTTTTTCTGCTGAGCATTTATTCCTCACTCGGCAGACAGTGTCGTCGACCTGACCCACTTGCGACATAATGGCTCGGTTCCTGCTGACGCGCCTTGCCACGGTTCGCGTGGTTCCCCCGGTCGGAGATTCGAGTCCTCCCTTGGGCTTGGGTGTGTGTGTTGTCCTCGGCGGAAGTTAGATTAAGTAGTCTGTAAGTCTAGGGACCGATGATGCCAGCACTTTGGTCCCATAGGAACTTACCACAAATTTCCAATTTTGCTGCTTCCGCCGCTGCTCTGGCATGACTTGAATTTTCCAGAGGTAATAAAAAAGTTCTAATTTTTGTCCCTTACTATTCTGTACGACAACAGCTTGTTACAATCATTGTTTGTGATACAACTTTCTAAAAATACCGGTAATTATTACAGAAAGTTGTTCCAGCTTATACTCCGTGAGTCCCCCTTCCAAGTCTCTAGGTGCTCAGTAACGCCTCAGTGCCTTTCACTCATTGATTGGTCCTGAGTGTAAATACCTTTTATTCCATCATCATGGCACGACGCGACATGACGGTACACGTTTAGCCAGTTGCCATTGCACGAGGTGCTCGTTGCACCAAGGATGCGCATTGCGTATTCTTTCTCCCACACGTTGTGCTGGGATGAGTACCAACCGGGACTTTGATAAATATGCGCATAACTTACTCTTTTTTAATGTCTATTGCTTCCTTAGCTGCCAAATACATCCAGCCTCGTTGTGTCCATCTTGTCTGCTGGTGACATGTACCTGACGTTGAAATCAATTACAGTGTTTGTACGGAGGAGGTAAAATGTGACAAGATACTTACTTTCTGAATAGCCTTCGTACGTTTCTAACGTGCTCACCAAGGCTGTTGCCGACCTGGGAGGTGATAAATGGAAAGTTTGCTCTTTTGTTCACGTACTTGTTGATGATGAACTCCGTCGTGATCACATCACAGGAGGGCGCAAAACAAGAGAGCTGATGAAGCATAAGTACCTTTTGCTGTTTCGGATTACGTTCAAATTTCGTCGAATGCTTTTTATCGGTCCTAGTGCTTCCAACGTGCACACGAGGACAAAAACTGCCGTCGCGATGCATTCCAAAAGGGATGTTCAGTGGGGATGCAGCCCAACAACATACTTATAGAAGGGTTGAAACGTCAGAGAGAGTCAGCATTGTCAAAAGTTGTCAATAACGTCGTCGTGTTGCTCATCACACTGTAAACTGTTGTTTTCGACCTCGTAATATGTGGGACACAACACCTCAAGGGAAGGGATCGTTTCATTGACACCATTTCTGCTACCCCTTGAGGCTTTTTGCACCGATTATGAGCGGTGGTGTGTCTGTAATGTTTCCCGAGGCCACACATATTAAAAACGCTGGCCGTCGCGGTTCTGACCTCCATCGCAGAGGCGTCAAAAGGAGTGAATGTGGGTAGGAGGCGGTGTGACAGTCTTCCCGTTGTTTGACACGTTCACGGTGGCGTTGGGAAGAGTTTTGGCAAAATTGGGTGCCAATGTGACCTCATTAATCGACCTTACAGTTCACGTTAACTTCTGAGCTCTGACCTTTTTTCGCAAATGTCGGTGCCTTGCGGTTTGAAGCATCGCTGGGCCCGTGGGTGACTTCGCAGTATTACAGAGGAAAATTGTACGCATCTTCGAGCCAAATTTCACGCCTCCACGGCTTAGTGGGAGGCAATTACGGATTTAGAAAAATTGATCGTTTGATCCTGCAGCGAATTGTATTTCTTTGTTGTATGTTGTTATAAGTTTCGTGAGGACACTAAATGTCGTGACCTACAAAGCTATGACGTGAAGTGATACATCATCGGCTAACGATCACGTCGTAAAAAGCCTGTTCGGCAAGCTACGCTACCCGCAGCTTAGCACTGTAATGAATATGGCTTAAATTCGGGCTGTTGGCATAGGCCTCGAGACACTCATTTACTTCTGCGTGCCTTTCTCGTAAATAATTCCTCTTGTGACTATTGGCGTTGGAAACATATTGTTGAAGTCACGATTCCACGGCACTCTGGAAGTCCGAAGAGACCAGACTCAGACTCTTGGCGATTGGGCCAATGTGCAGAATCATACACAGGCGTGCGACCTTCAATTCACTGCGAACAGCATACGCGTAATCCGGAAGGCCTGAAACTTCAGAAGATATTTGTTTGGCATGAGTAGAAGAGAACTGTTTCAATCTCAGTACCTGAAGCGTGTTTTGGCGACAAAGATGAGAAAATCATGGGCTGCCAAGTATTTCAAGGAAGCCCCATGAAAGAAAGGCCAATGTCGTACTTGATTCCACTATATTACTTTTTAAAGCCTAACTTCAACACGCCTTATGTGATTATTTCTTTCTCACTTACCTTTCTCTGCTCTACTTAGTGACCACTAAATCTATTCAGAGACCTAGATATTTAAGTTATAGAACTTGTTTAGGAGACAAGTCATTGTCTTAACAAGAAAGAGCGCCGCAAATCGTAGACGTCGTAGTTAGAAGAGGAAACATTAAGTCGAATGATATAAAACTTTAAGTTACAAGTAATCGGCGACTTAGGGTTTCCTTCCGTCCTTTTAATAGTGCCTCTGGTGAAATTCTCGTGCTACCATCAATTGAATGTATTCTGGCACGAAAATAATTTGGCGTTTATGGCTGTGTAAGAATGAATTACTGGGACAGTAGCAACTTATAGAACTCCCTGAATTTTGAAACTGTGAGTTATTTACGGTAAAAATCCCCAAAAATATTTAAAATACTGGCACAGTGTGCATTGTGTCCTACTCGGTGCCATCGTTAACACAGTCTTTATTTCTTCTGCAAGAGTGCTCCCTGTGACTCTTCATTGATTCTGCCAGTTTCTATACTACGCAGGCTTCAGCATGTCGCTTTTAGCGCATGATTCTAACAAAAGACGTATTCATGAGGACGGTGTTTGAAATTCCCATCTGGCCATCCATATTCAGGTTTCCCTCCCGTGGATTCACTGCATCGGTTACGGCTAAATGCTAGGATGGTTCCTTTGAAACGGCACGATTTTCTTCACCATCCGTTCTCAGTCTGAGCCTGGGCTCTTCTTCACTCAGCACGACGTCAAACGATGTGAGGTACTGTATACTTCATGTACCGCTGTTTCCATACCTGTTTATTCGTTTTCATGCTCCTTTGTCTTCAGTAACCAAATCCAGGACATAATAAATCAAGTTGCCAGTTATCCCTTAGCATGGGCAAAGATTTCACCCTGTCCAGGGAGACAGTTTGTCGTTTCCATTGTACTCTGCGTCGTATGCTCACCTCTTGTCAACTGATCATAAGGTTTGGAGTATGGCCGTTGCAGCAGTGGTCGAGTCGACTTCGTCCTTAAGCACACACTGAAGCAGGAACTAAGTACTTTGTGTATGAATGGTCTGTCTTCTCCATGACATGAACTCGCACTGGCTGAAGCTTGACTGTACGTCCTCGCACCTGCTTTAGGACGTACAGCGTTTCTCTGTCTCTGACTCTGGTGGCGATGCAAAGAAATCTGCCGACAGGTGCAAGCCACCCGAAAACAAATTATGTTGTGGAGCTTCGAAATCCGGCTTCTAAGTGCTCCTCAGACCATTTTATAAGTGCTCCTCAGGCCCAACTACACTAATGACATTCCGAAATCTAACGCTCCGAGTGCCACATCAGTGCGGTTTTCCATGTCCACTGCCAGGGTTTGATCATACCATTATTTGCTGGGTGGTAGTCAGTCGAGCGGCAATGCCAAAATCCACACGGCTTGGTCACGTAACAGACAACCAAACCGCACAAACATACCCGCACTGCTATCTGCACTGATTTGTCAGCGGCAGTGCTTCCGTCCAACCAATATACCGTCCACAGCAGTAAGTAATGGTACTCTTCTGAGGTCCCATGATGTTCAGGTGGACGTACGCAGACAGCTCAATAGTGGTGGGAATTCTCCAACTGACTTGTGGACATGGCGACCGACCTTGCCTTTCTGACATGCCTTGCACATCTTCGCCCCTCTATGGCAACCCCTTTTTAATCCTTGACCACACAAACCAGTCCTTCAGAGATTTGACACTTGTCTCAGCACTTGGGAGGGGGAGGGGGGGGGGGGTAGGCCGGGGAATGCTATCGAAAATCGCCTTTCACAGTTCCTCAGGAACGCAAGGTCTAGACGTATCTTTTGAAATTTGTTGCACCAAATGCTAACTCTCACACCTGCCAGCAACACTTACTTAAGTTGCAGTCCTGTAGTGATGTTCTGTCAATACTCCTGTAACTGAGGGTCTGTGCGTTAGGCTGCTGGCAGCTATTCATAATCGATTGCCTAAAAGATGGCCTCCACCCCTGACCAGAAGTCGGCGACAATCTTGCGGCTCCCTTAACATGATGCAAATCCGTCATGAACTGGCCGACGAATTCTAATTGTGGAAGTAGCTGAGGAGAGCAGTTTTTTATGCTTGTTGAACGGGGGCATTATGGATTTGTCATTAGTATAAATCATTAAGGTCGTGGCTTCTACATGCAGACGGAAATATTTTACTGATTCATACATAGTCAGCAGTTCCCTGTCGTAAGTACTCCATTTTATCTGTTGCTGCCAACGTGTGGGAAAAGAAATTCTGAGGTTGCCAGTGTTTTCCCACAGACTGGTGGAGGGCTTTTCCCATCACTTTCTGAATGGTGTCAACCTCAATAGCTAAAATCGATTGTGGTATCAGGTGCACAAACAGAACTGTTCTTTCATTATCTTCTTCTCTTGGTCGAATGCCTGCAGCATTTCTGGTGTCCATTGCACTGGCCATCCACATTCTTGCCTACCCGTGGAACTGTCTATGGTGCTTCCACCTTGGCCACCCCTGGCAGATGTTGTCGATAGAAGATTACATTCCTAAAAGCCTTCTGAGTTCAAGGTAATCAGTTGGTCGGGATGTCTCTGCAATGATGGCTACTTTATCCTTCAGGGGATATATGCTAGCTGCAGACACTGTGTGGACCAGGAACGTCACCTACTGTTGTCAGAACAAGAACTTTGCCTCGTTGATTGCCACTCCATATTTGTTGATGCACTTGAAAACGGGTATGAGATATTCTATACACAACTCCTCCAACTTTGAGAGCACCAATACATCACCCAGATACACTAAACAGCACAGAAATCCCATTACAATCTTATCAATAAACCACTTCCATACCTGTACCGCGTTTTTATAAAGTAAATGACATTCACTCACATTCAGACAAACTGAAGGGAGCTGTTACTGCTGTCTTTGGTACATCCTTATGCACTACTGGTATCTGATGGTATGCCTTGTTGCAGTCAGTCACACTAAATATTGTTGTTTCGGCCAGAACGTTAGTAAAATCCCTGGTGTTTGGTACCAGACAGCCGGCCGCTGTGGCCGACCGGTTCTAGGCGCTTCAGTCCGGAACCGCGCTGCTGCTACGTTCGCAGGTTCGAATCCTGCATTGGGCATGGATGTGTGTGATGTCCTTAGGTTAGTTAGGCTTAAGTAGTTCTAAGTCAAGGGCACTGACGACCTCAGATGTTAAGTCCCATAGTGCTTAGAGCTATTTGAACCTTTTTTTTTTTTTGGTACCAGATAGCGGTCCGGCACTGTACAGCCATCTATTATCCAGTAGTCACCACAGGGCCTCCAGGGGCCGTCTTTCTTTTTTATGATATGTAGCTGTGACACCGATGGGCTATCACATCTATGTCGTACGCCCATCTTCAACGGACGTTCAAATTCTCCATTTGCTGCTGCAAAACGATCTGCGGATAACTTCCATAGCTACCGCTAGGCTGATTGACCTAATGTCCTAATGTTGTGCACTGTGTTGTGAGATACCTTCAGCATATGTTGCTGTTACTTTCACCAGTTCCTACCAGGCTGTGCGTGGAAGTTGTGGTCTGATTTTTCTTTTTTTTGTACTGGCATACAGGCATCCACGAGATGACTTCTCTTTCTTTGATAATTTGTGTGGTATGGGGAGGGGGGGGGGAGGTACCTCTATTCACGTCTGACACAGAAATTCAGCACCCAGTATGGCTTCTGCCACCTCTGCTAGTACAAAGGTTGATCGGGAACTCTGCCAGGACCTTATATCTACCTCCAGTCCACACTTCCCATATATCACTATTGGTGATTTATTCGTTGCCATATGTGTATTTGTGAGGTTGTACTGCAGTTCTACGGTCTCTGACTGGAAGTCCACTAATATCTGATCCTGAATCAATGAGATAGTGGTTTCCCAACCTCGTGTCCTTAACATATAACCTGAGCTTCAGAGTGGGTAAGTTTGACAAGTTACTCACCATGCTGGTTTCCTCAACATGCTGACTATTCTACTACAGGCATTTCCGTATGCATTCGCTGCTTGCTATGCCCTCTGCTGGCCGCTTCGCTGTTTGGGTGTGTGCACGGTTTCGCTCATGTTGTTGTTGTGTCACCAAACCATCGGTTGGCTAGTTCCTCTCCTGAGAAAGTCCTTCTTGCTTTGTAGTAACATTCACACTTGCCTCTGTAGCATGTCGAAATTGCTCTGTAAGTTTGTGTAGTTGTTTGGTAATACCCACCTGCAGCCACTTATGTACTGCTGCAGTCTGTTGTTGTGCGTAATGGTCTGTGACCATTGTCTGCCAATGTTCTCAGCACATGAATATCACCTACATCACAGTTCACTATTGCTACCTTGACTGTCACTAACAACTGCAGCATCATATCTGGTAACTCTGCTCCTCTGATGATAACCTGCAGATCCCTCCAATATTCCGAGGATGTTCTGTCTCCATTTTGCTCGCTCTTCGGCACCTGTCGCATACGTTGATCTAGTGGTTTACACATCCTGCTGATTAACAATTGATTAAAGTTTTCAAGCACATATATTGCCGTTCTTCCAGGAGCTTAATAATAATGCCCTCGTCCAAAGCAGCCGCCATGGAATCTAATTGATTTACTGCAGTGGCAATTCTCATGCATTCATCGGGTTCTCATTGTGTTCAAATGCTGTCTCAAGTTTTACAACCCAAAGTTCTGGTTTGTTCGGCAGGAATTGCGGCACCTGCCCTTTCATTTGCGGTTTGTTTGTCGCTGCAAATCTGCTACTAATTGCTGTACTTGATCTCACGCAGAACTCTCCTGTTCCTCCATTGCCAATTGCAGCTCGTCGATCTGTGTCTGCAACTTGTGTGCTAACTGCTTTTCTGTCTTTATGCACATCGTCCCGTGCCGCAACGATATTACTTAACTCTGCATATCTTTTCACATATATCTGGTTGCTTATAGAGTCACCACTTCATACTGTAACACATATTTTCAATCTATTTTGTATCTGTATCGATATTTCTGAGTCATTTTGTACTGTTGATTATATATAATGTTGTCTCTGTCACGGAAATTCTTTGATTATGTATACATGTTTCAGTTATGTGAAACTTCTGAACGGTGTTGTTTAAAATGTGTTTGTGAATTTAAATTATTACTGAAATGATTGTAGTATAATGTACTGTGAATGACCTGGTCCATAGTTAAGGAACGTGGTGTTGGATGTAATAGATGTGGAGAAGCCCCACAGCTACGGAAGTAGCCTGGCGGAGTAGAAAAGGAGTGGTTGGCGCGCAAGTAGCAACTCGTCCTTTGTCACGGTCAAGGAGTCTGCACTGAGCAGTGCTGTGGTTAGCACCTCGCTAACATAGCGGATCATTGTGGCTCGTATTCCTGGAGTTTTGAGGCCAGATGAGCTTAAGGGCAGTATTTATGGGCCTCGAATCCTGCATTTGGCGATACCATTATCATGGCATGGTTTCTGGACCTATAAATATAATTCCGATTCCAAGAAGATATAAACAGGGCGAGATCAACAGTACAGCTTTGACTGCATCGCCGCCAGGTTAATAGCCACTGTAAATTACGCCATCAGTACCACCAGTCTTCTGCTAAATTGTTTATATTTGGCACTCTGGAAATGGACCAGGTATTAGTGAAATTTGGTTGATTTTATAATAATAATTGTGGTGTTGCTAAAAACTCCATCTTACTCCTGTGATTATCTCAATTCACAAACCTGGACAGGAATCCTATCCTGGTGAATTTAATTCCGAATGTCCTAATTTATTATGAGAAGGGGGTGATCTTGAATTTAATGTTGTGTTGTCATTTGCACAGCCAATTGTATTACTGAGTACGTCAAAAGACTGCTTATGGAGGCACTTTTGTTTTTAAAGTGTTATAAGTTGTTGTGCTTTAATTAATAAATAATGTATGATAAGAATACTTACAATATCTCATGCGTAGTTTTGTTAATGATCATGGTTCTTCAAACCACAAAAGTTTAAGGGTCCTCATGTACTAGGCTAATTACTGAAGCAATGCAAAGGCTCCTTCAGAACCAGTGTAGTAATATTTTCATTCTGTTTAGATGCTTCAAACTGAGTTTAAGAAAGATCTATTTACTGTGTTAAAATTGGTTAATGCACAGGCACAGAGACCCTGTATTAAGCAATGAAGTTATAGATTGTGATCATTAGCAGATCCCGTGATATAAATTCAAAATCGTTTCAAGCTTTTCCCCGTTCAGTATTGCTATGACTGGTTTTATAAACTTTTAGCTTAGTTCATTTAAGCTACGTGTTGTTGAGAGGCATATGTTACTTTAACTATCTCATTGGCCATTTGGTTGTTTGTAGCATATTTATCTACAGGGCTAGGTTACTGTTTTGTAGTATGAACAGACAGAAGGAAAGAATTTAGTGTGTGTGTCAAGGAACGTTAGGTTAGCCTTAGCACTGTTTTCTGATTTATCATTTTTCTTGACACAAAAATGTGTAATTAGGCTGGCGACCGGTTTTAATAGGTAAGGTTACAACTTTCTTTTGTGCTGGGAGAACATGAATTCCTGGGCCACCGATTACTGTTGGTTATACTCTGCTGGAGTGTTTTGGAAACGACTCCGAGTTTGATTGTTCTGTTTCCATTAGGTTATCTCACGGTTACAACTTATCAAAAATTCCTCGCAGAGGTATAACGTTAGCTTCGATTGGCGGTTAAGGTGGCCGGTAGTACCGTTACAATATGCCATGTTCAAATAATTGCCATGTGTCAGGATTGCTACAAACTTTGGCATGAACTGCAAAAGAAATGCTACATACAACAACAATAGGACAATAGAAAAATGTAAGGAGTAAAGCAACCGTCAACTGGGTCTGCTCCAGAGAATAAAATCCAATTTGCGCTGCGTGCTCTTCACTCTGCCGGCGACGGCTCCCACAATATCTTAAGTTCCAAGAAATCGCCGTGAATATAATTCTTCCCTCGCGAAGGTAATGTACTTCAACTCTTCAGCAACTTTCACTATCCGTTAAAATGGTTTTGTAAAAACTTCCTTTGACATTGTAGCTCGTAAAAAGTAAAATCTGCCACTTGTCCAAAATAAGTTTTGTCATTACAGTAAATCAGTACATTACTTTTCATCAATATATAACATTAAATGAACAGATGTCACCTACTCACGTTCAACTTTCACTCTTATTGTCTCCGAACAACAACTCCATAGTAGCGAGAGAACACCAAATTATAGGAAGTGCAACACGCTTGTTACCATACGGAAATAAGAACGACATTAGCTCTCCTGCTGGCCAGGCAACGAACTCCGAATATAAGAAAACATCGCGCACAAAACCTGTATTCTTGCTTTGCGAAAAACGATTATATTATAAATGATACGTTTCGTTTATACTTTATGGGTGAGCTTGGTAGTATGGTAATAAAGTGTGTAACTGGAAATGTTTTTGTTACCTTAGAAAGTTATACACTTCAGAAATATCACTCAGAAGCTAAGAGCAACTTCTCATAGCTGGAGTTCAGAGTCATGTAAAACCCTGTAAACACCGTGGTCGTTTTTGTCTGAAAAATTATTCATATGTAAAACACAATATTGCATTTTCAACTGTGTGGTCATCATCAAATTGAAATAAATGCGGTTTAGCAATGTTAAAACCTAAAAATTATCTGACGCGACGTGACACAAAACTGGTTTCATTGTACTGTATTCCTGATTACGACTTTCTGCACTGTTATAGTCACGACAGGTGTTTTCTCGTCCGGGATATTCATGTGAGATTATCAATCTAAGAACTCACAATTAGCACTGCTAACATTCCATGACCCAGTTCCAGAACCTAGGTATTATAGGACGTTTTCCGTGCGCATATTTGAACTAAATATTTTGCAGCAGTTGCATGTGAATACTTGCAGTAGGAGAAGCTAGGTGTGGGTACATTAGTCACAAGGCATATTGTAATTTACGGAATAAGATGACAGCAGACGGTGTCACTGAAATTTTCTGGTCTCACCGTAGCAGTAACAGCAGTGGAGACTTTGATAGTGGCTGTGGCATCAGCTTCTACATTGACTCACCGTGGCAGTAACAGCAGTGGAGACTTCGACAGTGGTTATGGCATCAGCTTCGACATTGACTTCGGCTTATCCATCAGTAGTAGAATCTTCGACATTGGCAGCATCATCATCCGCGACAGGAGCAGAGTCAGCCAACTTGGCCAATAAGTTGAGCACTGCTGCAGATTTGCCATCGGACATGGAGGTTGACGTAATGAAGCAAATGTCAAGTTCATATGGGTCAGGTAATGTTAGAGGGCCAGATACCCCAAAGTCAGCGAGGGGAAATATTAGTGTAGGAGAACAGATTGCATGATTAGTGCAAGAAATTTCAAAATTAGCAGAGTATTTGAATTATAATATGGAGCAGATCAAATCTAAGAAAGGGGACGTTCTGAATTAATATCGAAGATGGAATTGGAAACACTGAATTTAAATCACATATTGAAAAACCTTAGTTAAATACGAATACTGAAAGGGAGGAATATTAGGTTGGAAAAGTTACAGTTGAGACTGAGGGAGTGACTGAGGACAAGTTTCGGATCGTGGGAAACCTTTAGAAGATATTGATCTTGTCAATGACAGAGAATTCATTGGGGGAGAAGTCCGAGAATGTACAGGATGATCTAAGTATCAGAATAAAATGGTTCAAATGGCTCTGAGCACTATGGGACTTAACTTCTGAGGTCATCAGTCCCCTAGAACTTAGAACTACTTAAACCTAACTAACCTAAGGACATCACACACATAATTGCCCGAGGCAGGACTGGAACCTGCAACCGTAGCGGTGGCGCTGTTCCTGACTGAAGCGCCTAGAACCGCTCGGCCACTCCGGCCGGCTAAGTAGCAGAGTGAGAGACTGTGAGCAGAGGCAAAATACGCTCAAAGAGGAGACAAACAAGGCGATCAGCAGTTCATCAGAAAGGATTATAGGATGTCGCGAGGAAGTGGCAACCAGTAGAAAAGAGTTTTGAAGCAGGAATTAGTGCGAAGAAGGTCAACGCAAACAACAAAATGGTTCAAATGGCTCTGAGCACTATGGGACTTAACATCTGAGGTCATCAGTCTCCTAGAACTTAGTACTACTTAAACCTAGCTAACCTAAGGACATCACACACACCCATTCCCGAGGCAGGATTCGAATCTGCGACCGTAGAAGTCGCGCGGTTCCGGACTGAAGCGCCTAGAACCGCTCGACCACCGCGGCCGGCTACGCAAACAACAGTTTAAATACATATGCACTGAGCTAAATCTTTAGGAACATTCCAGGCCTAATTGTAGTGCTCCACTCCTTCCAGTCTGGCTAAGTAAGCGTAACCAGGTGTGTTTTATTTATCTATTTTATGTTTTTATTTCTTTATTCATCTAAGCATGATCTCAGAGTGACATAGGGTTTGTCAAGGTAGTGCTATGCAAATGAATGGGGCAAAATGTAACACACAAATTACATACCATACTCTAAGACGATAGGACAGGTAGCTTAAGGCCATAGGACAGCTGGTCTGCCGTGGCTGTGATTAAGGAGCCATTAAGATCCAGGAAAACCGCCGAAAATCCAAATCTAGATGTCCACACAGAGCAGCTCCATCCTCCCGAATAAGAGGACAGTGTCCCAACAGCTGCACTGACTCATTTGATAATTCGCTGATGAATATTTTTTCTTCATTTACAGAAAAATTGTTTCATGTAACTTGTTATATAAATCATAGTTTTTTCCTTCATTCCCCACACACTAAGGGCACCTGGGATGACTCCAGGACTGTTTCCGGTCATTTGGTACGTAAAAAAAAAGATCCATTCTCCTCTGCCGCTCACACTAAACTAGCTACCAATGACTTCTGGACTGAGAAGATGCTTCTGTGCCTCTTGACTCAATTCCCGACATCATGTTCAACTGTGTGCTACCGTCTCCCTGAAACAATTCAGAGAAATAGTATCGACGGCAACTGAGACATATACCAAATAAATTATTAAGAGATGTTAGTAATGTTCCAAGTTACAGAAAACACATCAGAACGCTTTTGTGAAGGCATACCAAATTTAAAAGAACGCAAAAATCTCCAAGATCGCCGATGTTTTATGAAGCTCTAAATTTAGCATGAACTTCAATCCGAGCTGCTTTTAATAGTTTCCACATAGAATTCCTCTCAAGAAATCGGGTAGAGAATCCAAAGATATCATGGTCGTACGTAAAGTACAACAGCTGCAAGAGTCAACTGATACCTTCAACTGCGCGATAGCATTGCTAATGTTATTGATGAAAGTGCCACAAAAGGAGAGTTACCACACACTGTTTTCCAAAGTTCCTTCACCAAAGAAGACGAAGTAAATATTACAGAATTCGAATCAGGAACAACTGGCAACATGAGAAACTTAGACGTAGATGTCTTCGATGTACCAATGCTGCTTAAATCACTTAATAAAGGCAAAGCCTCCAGTCCATATTGTGTACCAGTTAAGTTCCTTTCAGAGTATGCTAATATGATAGCTCCGTACTTAGCAGTCATATACTACCGCTCGCTCGTCGAAATATTCGTACCTAAAGACTGGAAAGTTGCACAGGTCACATGAATACCCAAGAAAAGAAATAGGAGTAATCCGCTGAAATGCAGACCACATAACTAAAGTCGATTTGCAGCAGGATTTTGGAACATACAGTATATGTAGAACATTAGTGATTCTCTAACGCCACCTTGGAGTGAAGAGATGTTACTTCCGTTTTTCCGTCTATTATAACATATTGTATTTTAGTATTTAAATATTCTTTAAACCAATAAAATAAGGAGCCGCTGTCGTAAAATGACAGCGCCGCTTTTTAAAACTAGTATCACCAGTGAAAAATAACGGAATGTGTAGCCTACTTAATTGGATGGAGCCAATTGCCCACTTACGTTAAGTCAGGACTAGGACAGCATGGTTAGAGTTACGTTGCATTAATATCATTGCCACCACAACCAAACAAATGTTCTACGATTGGGCTACAAATGAAGAAAACTGATCTTTGGGGCTCTCTTCCTTTTGTACAAATGTAATGAATTCATACATATTTAAAACTTGTCATACATTCTCTCAACGTGCATGAGACACAGAGTTTGTGAAGTTTAGCCGTATATTGCTTCAGGTTTAATGTTCAGTATAATTTTCGTCTGTTAAGTTTCCTACAGCTGCGCCTTTCATCTGTAAATACTTCTCACTCTCCTAAAGTATATTTGATTTCTAGGGAAGTTTATGTCATCAATCCATTTATCCCATTATAACAGCTCAGTTATACAACCCGTAACCGATAGTCTGCATATGAATTTTGTGTAGTTAATATCAACTGGTATTTGAAGATGTTTCTAGAACCCTCAAACTGGTTACTAGTTTGGAGATAATGCCCACAAAAGACGGAGATTTGATTTCAAGGCCTGATCCGGTACACAGTTCGGTTGCTTGGCTGCAAAATCGGTGCCTGACCCCAAGACTTCAGTCGGACGTCGAAGGATGGGTGAGAATTTTAGGCTCAGCAGACGTACAGAATGAACCTTAGCAACAGGATTCAATTAGTTAGAGTTTCGCGGTGCCGGACAATCCGCAGGTACCTCATCGACATTCCAGCCGTTGAAAGAATTTTCATTAGGTGGAAACGAAGAGAAGAGGGGGCCGACACGAAGACAAGAGGTGGCAGCGATCGGAGTCTCAGCAGGATCGCCTAACACTGTGTTTACTGGCGGTGGCGCAGAAATTGACTCCCTGGTTTATGTAAGAAGTACGGCTAAAAATTTTTAGAGCTTTTACTCGAAAACGATTCGAGAAACATCTTACTGGATCATTCATGCATCTCGCGTTATTGTTATGGAGTAAAATTAGAGTAATTCGGAATTTTACGCAGGAGTAGGGACAGTAATTTTTTTTTTTTTTTTGCGCACATCCCAAATGAAATACAGAGTAAACTAATGCTGGTGCACTATATATGCTCCACTGAAGTTGGTGATTATTGACCATTTTTGACTGTTGTACTGATGGAAACAACCCTATGCTTAATCACGTAACCATTCATTAAATTCTGTCTCTGCCTCTCTTTCCGTTATCCCAGACATTCTGACTCGTTATGAATCTTAGACTGATGAACGAAACAGGATAATCTGTTAAACTGGAGTTTTGTAATTTTCTTCATGGACTAATTACATTTCGTAGCATTCATCCATTGAATCTTAGTTTTGCATCGGGCACTCAAAACAAAATCTACATAAAACTAATTGATGATTGTATCGTTCAAACGAGTGGATTCTAGTTTCGCGATAATTCGTGATCTGTTATCCTAGAGGAAGGAAGATTAGGGTCTAACGTTCCGTCGACAACGAGGTCATTAGAGACGGAGCACAAGCTCGGATTAATGGTGGATGGTGAAGGAATTAAGCCGTGCCCTTTCAGAGGAACCATCGCGGAAATTTCCTGGAGCGATTTAGGGAAATCACGGGAAAACTAAACCTGCACCGCCGGACTGGAGTCTGAATCGTCGCCTTCCAAAATGCACGCCCAGTGCGCTGACAATTGCGCCACCTCGCTCGGTATCTCCGACCCAAATTCGCTTTGATAAGGCTAACAAAATATCCTGGGAACGAAATGCTCTAGCTGCCTAATGTCTCATAGAAATATTCTATAAACTAGTAATTAACATTTTCATTATTCTGTCATTTTAAGATCATTATTCTATAACAGTGAGTCTCTCTGCATTCCGGTCCTTTGAATAAAGAGATTTTAGTCTTTGCTAGCTATATCTTTGTTGTAATAACGTGGCACTGGGAGTTCTGTCAACAGTTGTTCCGTATTAGAATGTATTTTATCGTTACAACGCGGGAGCTGTCTGAAAAGCCCGCGTACAGAATCGCGATTTGGGTGGCGGGAGGGAACAGGAGGGGTGTTCGTGCTAGGTTTCTGTTTGAGTTTGGAACATGTGGTAAAATGTTTTTGGGTTAACCCTGAGCAGCGGCCATTTGTATAGCCGTTCTAACATCTGTCTTACTATAGCTATGTTACAGTAAATTAAACAATATTTGAACAACGAACCGGCGCTGGCGCCCAGGAAAATTGTACGAATCGATTAGTTTCTTTTTCAAAGGATTTCAATTGGAGTGAAATTAATGATCAGGTAATGGCACCGTTTGCATATCTCCCACTCGGATTTCAAGTGCAAAAACATGGAAAAAGTAAGTTTTTATAGGAGGTTTCTGAAGCGCACCACTTCTATACATTAAAGTTATACGAATCGGTTCACGATTTGCACGAAGGTACATGAATGGATAGATGCAAAACGAAACTTTTTATCCAATAATTTTTTACCAATGTCGAGCTAAATACAGAACGCCAAAATCGTTCTTAGGCGACTTGATTGGGTGGGAACGGTTTAACGCGAAGGAAATAAATGAAAAATGCATGAATACGATCACACTGATAACTCTCTTTCAAAAATCTACCGTCACTTGGATTATATCACCAAAAAACAAATTTTTCGTTAGTGCTACACTATTCGCCACATCAGATTCTGTGCGAATAGATTACAATGTAGTAAGAAGCTAGACAAGTGCATGTAATTAATAGTCATCCTGTTGTTTTGTGAAAGCTATATACGTTGCTATGATATAAGAAACAAGCGGAGATGCTGAGTCGCAGATAGGCACAATAAAAGGACTATCACAACTAAAGCTTTTGGCCAGTAAGGCCTTCGTCAAAAACAGACCACACACACACACACACACACACACACACACACACACACACACACACTCGCAAATGTTACTCACACGCACATGACTGCAGTCTCAGGCAACTGAAGCTACACTGCGAGCAGTAGCACCAGTGGATGATGGAAGTAGCGATTAGGTAGGGGTAAAGAGAAGGCTGAAGCGGGAAGGGGGAGGTATAGTGGGGTAGCGCTGTTGGGGTACGCGAAGGGATGAGTGGAGAGAGTGTAGGGCAGCTATGTGCAGTTGGGAGGTTAGATGGAGAGCAGGCAGCGGAGAGGGAGCGGAAAAGGAGAGAAGAAAAAAGACTGGATGCCATGGTGGAATGGGAGCTGTATGGTTCTGAAATGGGAACAGGAAAGAGGCTGGATGGATGAGGACAATGACTAACGAAGGTTGTGGCCAGGAGGGTTATGGGAACATAGGATATATTGCAGAGAAAGTTCTCACCTGTGCAATTCAGGAAAGCTAGTGTTGGTGGGAAGGATCCATATGACACACGCTGTGAAGCAGCCATTGAAATGAAGGATGTCATGTTTGGTAGCATGATCAGCAACAGTGTGGTCCACTTGTTTCTTGACCACAGTTTGTCAGTGGTCATTCATGTGGACAGACAGCTTGTTGGTTGTCATGCCTACATAGATTGCAGGACAGTGGTTGCAGCTTAGCCTGTAGATCACATGACTGGTTTTACACATAGCCATGCCTTTGATGGGATAGGTGATGTTTGTGACTGCACTGGAGTAGGTGGTGGTGGGAGGATATATGGGACAGGTCTTGCATCTATTACAGGGGTATGAGCCAAGAGGTCAAGGGATTGGGAGCAGCAAAAAGCCCTCCACCCTGCCCACTTCCTACTCCCATCCTGCAGTACCACTGTCCCCCCACCTCCACAGTCACCTCCAAACCCCCTCCACGTCCCCACATAGCTGACAAACCCTCTTTCACAGACATACTACATTTACCTCACCCTCCAAAACTCCCTCCCACCACCACATAGAATCCAGAACCTAAACATTCATGAACCTTTCCTCCTGAAGCCTTAGTGTCAGAGAAATACCAGTCCTTTCCAAAGGACTCACCTTTTGCCCCAATCCCAATTGCTGTCAACAACGACTTCTTAAATAGCTTCTCTCCTTCTCCCAGTCCCTACAGTGGAAACACTTTTTCGTCACCAATCCTATCAATCAGTCTCAACCAAAGACCAATGTTGAACCCAACCTAATTCAGTTCACCCCTCCATCCGACCTTGATCCACCCCACTGCTTCGAAATCACCCCCTGTTAACTTTCCAGAATTTGTTAACCTCAAATCTGGCCTTGCTGTCATTCCTGAAATCCCTCAGCACGCAAACTAACCTTACATCTGCAGAAAGGACCAGAGTCCATTATCTAGAATCTGATCCTGACCTTATAATCTTATTTGCAGACAAAGGCTCCAACACTGATGTTTTGAACCACAAGGGTTACCTGGCAGAAAAACTCCTCCAGCTGTCAGATACATCCACCTACAAACTGTGCCCCAGTAACCCTATCCCAGAAATCCAGAAGGATCTCCAGTCACTCCTCAAACCCATAGGCCCATCCCAGAACCTCTTCCTGGAGTCTGTCTCTCTGCTCACCCCTACCACACACTGCACTCCTCCTTCATACATGCTTCCTAAAGTGCATAATCCTAACCACCCAGGATGCCCCATTGTGTCCAGTTACTGTGCCTCCACTGAGAGAATCTCTGCATTCATAGGCCAACACCTTCAACCTATTACCTGCTACCTACCCTCCTGTATAAAAGATACCAACTATTTCCTCCACCAACTCTCCACAGTTCCTGTCCCTTTACCACATGGTGCCCTGCTCATCACTACTCATGCCATCTCCCTTTACACTAACATCCCTAATGCCCGTGGCCTTACTGCTATTGAACACAACCTTTCCCATCACCTGATGGATTCCAAACCAACAACCTCCTTCCTAATAGCCATGACCAACTATATCCTCACTCACAATTACTTCTCCTTTGAAGGCATTACCTACAAACAAATACAGGGTACAGCTATGGGCATCTGCATGGCACCAACCTATGCCAACCTATTCATGGCTCATTCAGAGGAATCCTTCATAAACACCCACAGTCCTAAGCCCCTCATGTGGTTCAGATTCACTGATGACATCTTCACGATCCGGATTGAGGGTGAGAACACCCTGTCCACATTCCTCCAGAACCTCAACTTCTCCCCATTTGCTTCACCTGGTCCTACTCAACCCAACAAGCCACTTCCTAGATGTTGACCTCCACCTCAAAGATGGCTGCATCAGTATCAGTGTCCATATCAAACCTACTAACCACCAGCAATACCTCTGCTTTGACATCTGCCACCCATCCCATACCAAGAAGTCCCTTTCATACAGCTTAGCCATCCATGACCATCACATCTGCAGTAACGAGCAGTCTCTCTTGAAATATACTGAGGGACACACTGAAGCCTTCACAGACTGTAATTATCCTCCCAACCTTGTACAAAAACAAATGTCCTATGCCTCATCTTTTCAGTCTCCCACCACATCACAAAGTCCCACTGGCTGGCCACAGAGGAGCATTCCCCTTGTAACTCTGTACCACCCAGGACTGTAGCAAATGAATTACATTCTCCACCAGGGTTTTGACTACCTCTCATCATGCGCTGAAATGAGATATGTCTTATCCACTATCTTTCCCACCCGTCCCACAGTGGTGTTATACCCTTCATTTAACCTACACAATATACTCATCCAATCCTACACAATGCCTTCTCCCATACCCTTGCCTCATGGCTCATATCCCTGTAATAGACCTAGATATAAGACCTGTGCCATACATCCTTCCACCACCACATACTCCAGTCCAGTCACAAACATCACCTATTCCATCAAAGGCAGGGCTGCCTTTGAAACCAGTCATGTGATGTACAAGCTAACCTGCAACCACTGTGCTGAATTCTATGTGGGCATGAGAACCAACAAGTTGTCTGTCCACATGAAAGACCACTGACAAACTGTGGTCAACAGACAAGTTGACCACCCTGTTGCTGAGCACGCTGCCAAACATAATATCCTTCATTTCAATGACTGCTTCACAGCCTGTGCCATATGGATCATCCCCACCAGCTTCAGCTCTTCTGAATTGCACAGGTAGGAACTTTCCCTGCAATATAGTCTGTGCTCCCATAACTCTCATGGCCTCAAACTTCATTACTCATTGTTCTCACCCATCCAGCCCCTTCCCTGTTCCCATTCCAGCATCACACAGCCCTCTTTCCACCATAGCAGCCAGTCTTTTTACTCCATTCATTTTCCGCTTCCTGCCCCCTCCCCACCTCTCCCCAGCCCACTGTCTAACCTCCCAACTGCGCATAGCTGCCCTAACCTCTCCCCACCTCATCCCTGCATTCTCTCCTGCAGCATTGCACTGTCCGCCATCCCTACCCTACTATGGCCCCCTCCTTACCCCAGCCTCTTCCTTCTGCCACCTAATCACCATTCCCACCAGGCACTGGTGCTGATGTTCAGTGTGTGGCTTCAGTTGCCTGAGACTACAGTCATGTCTGTGTGTGTGTGTGTGTGTGTGTGTGTGTGTGTGAGCAATGTGTGTGTGTGTGTGTGTGTGTGTGTGTGTGTGTGTGTGTGTGTGTGTGTGTGCTTCTCTGTTGTCTGTTTTTGACAAAGGGCGTACTGGCCGAAAGCTTTATTTGTGACACTCTTTTTGTTGTGCCTGTCTGCAACTCAGCATCTCTGCTATATGATAAGTGGCAACTTTCTTTTCATAATACTGCTACATTCCATCCTGGATTTTCCATTATTTGAAATAAGCAACAAGTTTCGAAAAAGAATGAAAAGATCTATACCAGATCAATCGTCGTCCGAGTCAACAAAACTCTAAATCAGTAGATGAGCTATGGTGGTCAAATGTCAAACTTATGGCAGAGTAAAGTAGGAAACCAGAATGAAAAATGCTTCTACGAAGGTCACTCCAAAAGAAATTCACACTATTTTTGTAAAAATAAAGTTTTCATTCTGCATTTGTGAAAGTTTTACAGTGTATGGATACATCCTTCCCGCTTGTTTTCAAACTTAGTTCAACTTGTTGCCGTGAGTGGCGCCGTCACAGCATGTCTTCAAGATGGCTGCTACACTTGACGTTCGTCAGAAGCAACGTTCTGTCATAGAATTCTTGTGCTGTTAAAAGGAGACAGTGGGAAACATCCACAAGAGGTTGAAAAAAGTGTTTGGAGATGCTGTCGATCGCAGTACAGTTAGTCGCTGGGCAAGTGGTCACGGCAATATTGAAGATTGTCCTCGCAGCGGCAGGCCTCGTACTGCACACACTCCAGACAGTGTGCAGAGAGTTAACGAATAGGTGACTGCTGACAGACGCATCACAGTGAACGAATTGTCATGCTACGTTGGGATAGGGGAAGGAAGTGTCTGCAGAATACTGAAAGTGTTGGTGTTAAAAAACGTTTGTGCCAGATGGATTCCAGGATGTTGACAGTGGCTCACAAACGAACAAGATAAACGGTATGCAGCGAACTTTTGAAACAGTACTAGAATGGTGGAGATGAATTTCTTGGAAGGATTGTGACAGATGATAAAACGTAGCTCCATCATTTTTCACCAGAGAGGAAGAGGCAATCAAAATGGAGTGGCATCATGCAAATTCACCCAAGAAAAAAAATTCAAAACCACACCTTCTGCTGGAAAAGTTATGGCTACAGTGTTTTTCGGTTCCGAAGGACTCTGGCTTGTAGGCATCAATCCAAGTGGAACCACCATAAATTCTGATGCATATGTGACAACACTGACGAAACTTCAAGCTCGACTGAGTCGTGTTCGAACACTTCGGCAAAAGCAGGATGTTTTGCTGTTGCACGACAATGCACAGCCACATGTCAGTCAAAAAACCATGAAGCGATTACAAGACTCGGATGGACAACACTGAAACACCCGCCTTACAGTCCTGACCTGGCTCCATGTGATTATTATCTCTTTGGGAAACTGAAAGACTCTCTTCGTGGAACAAGGTTTGAAGATGATGACTCCCTTGTGCACGCTGCCAAACAGTGGCTCCAACAGGTTGGTCCAGAATTTTACCGCGCGGGTATACAGGCGCTGTTTCCAAGATGGCGTGAGGCAGTTGAGAGGGATGGAAATTATGTGGAGAAATGAAAATATTGTTCCTAAAGGATGTATCTACACACTGTAAAACTTTGAAACATGTAGAATAAAAGATTTTAAAAAAATAGTGTGCATCATTTTGAAGTGACCCTGTATCTTCGCAAAAAAATTAAAAAAAAACGAATATATCCCGGACAGAGTTAGGGTAGTAAAAGAAGGAAACTAGGTTTTGGCTCTTCTCGCAGCTTCAGAGATCTTTAAATTAAAAAATCTTGATATATTCACGCTGTTTTACGAGTTAACCCTACTTCCTCTGCGCAGTGAGCTCTCTTTGCTGCACGATCTTGCACACCTACGTCTTGCAATTTACCGTCTAAGGTCCCTGCTCCAACATCCAGAAGATTCCCCAGCAATAGTAAACAATATATGGCTCAAGAGCATAAATGTAGTAGCCAAAAAACATTTTTAGAGGGGGTAGGGGATGAAATTTCAGTGGGTGGATTAGTTCAAGGTTGGTTGAGTCCTGGATGGAAGGGAGGGTTGATTTTCTTCGCCACACCCACCCCTTGTTACATGTGTGGTGACGACTGTAACAACAAATAGACACAAATTTATGTACTTCTAGAGAGGAGGGGTGCATCTATAATAAGAAGTATCCTCGACATAAGATGCATGCATCCTAAACTTCAACGACACGTTGTGCCCTACTGAACATGACAAATGCCATGATGGGTGACATGATGGTGTGTATCATGTTTTCTGACATAATATCATGTATCACATTACTTTATTTGACACGATGCATTGTATTACATGGTATTGGTACTAGTGTTGATAATTTAAAAAACGCGAATATGTCAAGATGGTTTGATTTAAGTGTCTTTGAAACGGCCAGATAAGTCAAAAAATTAGTTCCTTCTTTTACATCCCTAACTCTGCACGAGACGTATTCGTCTTTTTTGTGGTATGATAGGAGCATTTTTCATTCTGGATCGCACAGTTATTTCAACTTATGTATCGATCACTTGTTTCCTGTTGCTCACAATCCTTCTCGTTTAATTTATTGAATCTGTGCTGCCAGAACAACTATCTTCATCACACTACCATGTAACTCTATAACTTTGTTAAACGGATATTTGTGCATTATATTTGTGCCAAGACCCTACTCTTAAACATTAATATTATTACATTATCCTCCTATCATTCTATTTAAATGAACGTCTACAAGATTACTTTACAAATCACAGTTACGTGCCTGGCAGAGGTTTTCTCGAACAACCTTTAAGCTATTTCTCAGCTATTCCAATCTTGGACAGCGCTCGGGGAAAACGAACATTTAAATCTTTCCTTCTCTTATTTTATCATTTCTTCCTGTGTAAGAAGGTACCAATAAAATATTTTTTTATTCGGAGGGGTTAGTTTGAAATTTCGTGAGAAGATACTGCAGCAACGGAAGACGTTTTTCTTTTAATTATCGCCACCTTAATTCGCTTCGCTTATTATATCCGTAGCACCCCCCCCCCCCCCACACACACACCCACACCCCATTTGACCATAAAACAAACCTAACTGCGCTAGTTTAAACTTTTTCGATTCCCTCCCTCAATTCTATCTGATGCGGACCCCACGCCATACAGCAATACTCCAGAAGAGTACGGACAGGGGTAGTGTAGGCAGTCTCTTTACCGTACACACTAAGTATTCTGCCAATAAGTCACTTCCTCCACAGCATTATATGTGTTTGGTTTGTGGGGTTGAAGGTACCAGACTACAAAGGCCATCGGTCATTATCTATGTGATCGTTCCAGTTTACTAAAGGACATTATCGAACCACCATGAGTTGCACTTGAATTACTTATAAGGTCATGGTGTTTTGAAGATGTGCTTTAACAAATCTCATAAACCTTTGGACCTCCAAGCGTTCATTATTTTTACTTTCCAACTTACATTATTCGTAACTGTAATTCCCAACTATTTAGTTGAAATTACAGCCTTTATATTTGTGTGTTTTATTTTGTAACCGAAATTTAGCTGATTCATTTTAGTACTCCTGTGACTGACTTCACACTTTTCATCATTCAGAGTCAATTGCCACCTTTCGCACCATACAGATATCTTTTCTAAATCACTTTGTAATTGGTTTGGTCATCTGGTAACTTTAAAAGACGTTAAATGACAGAATCTGCAGCAAATAATCTAAAAGGTCTGCTCACATTGTCTCCAAAACCGTTTATGTGGATCAGGAACAGTAGAGAGCCTATAATACTTCCTTGGGGAACGCCTGAAATTGTTTCCCTCGATGACATTCCGCCCATTACTAGCGACTGGAAGAAAGCGCAGGTCGTTCCCATTTTCAAGAAGGGTCATAAATCAGATGCGAATAATTATAGGCCTATTTCGCTTACGTCAATCTGTTGTAGAATAATGGAACATGTTTTGTGTTCTCGTATTATGACGTTCTTAGATAATACAAATCTCCTTCATCATAACCAACATGGATTCCGCAAACAGAGATCATGTGAAACTCAGCTCGCCCTATTTGCCCAAGAAATTCACAGTGCCGTAGACACTGGCGAGCAGATTGATGCCGTATTCCTGGACTTCAGGAAGGCATTTGATACGGTTCCGCACTTACGTTTAGTGAAAAAAATACGAGCTTACGGAATATCGGACCAGGTTTGTGATTGGATTCAGGATTTCCTAGAAGAAAGAACTCAACATGTCATTCTTAACGGTTCAAAATCTGCAGATGTAGAGGTAATTTCGGGAGTACCGCAGGGAAGCGTGATAGGACCTTTATTGTTTACAATATACATAAATGACTTAGTTGACAACATCGGTAGCTCCGTGAGGCTATTTGCAGATGACACGGTTGTCTACAAGAAAGTAGCAACATCAGAAGACTCGTACGTACTCCAGGAGGACCTGCAGAGGATTAATGCATGGTGCGACAGCTGGCAGCTTTCCCTAAACGTAGATAAATGTAATATAATGCGCATACATAGGGGCAGAAATCCATTCCAGTACGATTATGCCATAGGTGGTAAATCATTGGAAGCGGTAACGACCGTAAAATACTTAGGAGTTACTATCCGGAGCGATCTGAAGTGGAATGATCACATAAAACAAATAGTGGGAAAAGCAGGCGCCAGGTTGAGATTCATAGGAAGAATTCTAAGAAAATGTGACTCATCGACGAAAGAAGTAGCTTACAAAACGCTTGTTCGTCCGATTCTTGAGTATTGCTCATCAGTATGGGACCCTTACCAGGTTGGATTAATAGAAGAGATAGACATGATCCAGCGAAAAGCAGCGCGATTCGTCATGGGGACATTTAGTCAGCGCGAGACCGTTACGGAGATGCTGAACAAGCTCCAGTGGCGGACACTTCAAGAAAGGCGTTACGCAATACGGAGAGGTTTATTATCGAAATTACGAGAGAGCACATTCTGGGAAGAGATGGGCAACATATTACTACCGCCCACATATATCTCGCGTAATGATCACAACGAAAAGATCCGAGAAATTAGAGCAAATACGGAGACTTACAAGCAGTCGTTCTTCCCACGCACAATTCGTGAATGGAACAGGGAAGGGGGGATCAGATAGTGGTACAATAAGTACCCTCCGCCACACACCGTAAGGTGGCTCGCGGAGTATAGATGTAGATGTAGATGTAGAACTGTGATTTTTCTGACAGGAAGTCGCCAATCCAGTCGCACAACTTAGACGATACTCTGTATCCACGAAATTTGATTAGAAGTCGCTTGTAAGGAACGGTGTCAAATCCCTTTTGGAAATCTAAAAATATGGAGTCAGTTTGACATCTGCTGTGGATGTCACTCATTACTTCGTGAGACTAAAGAGCTGGTTATATATCAGAAGAACGATATTTTCTGAAGCCATGGTGGGTATGAGGTAATACATACAAAATCTTACTGTAAATCGACGTTGGTGATATGGGTCTGTAATTCAGTACATTACTCTCACCCTGCTTCCTTTTCTGGGTATTTGTGTGACCAATTTTATTTTTTAATCAACAGTAGGCTTAAAAAGCCCTTTGCTAAACTTTTGTCTGAACGTTCTCATGTTATGTCATCAATTTATGTCATGTACAGTATTTAATCTTTTATGTGGCTAAATGGCTGTTCGATGTGGGAGGGCAAATAAACAAATTCCTCTCTGTTAAATGAAGACCCAATTCCAGTTCTGATAGGAAGGTCGAACTTTCATGCATTGTTTTTCGTTTAAACTGTGACAAAAAATCTCATGTACAGTTTTTTACAGATATGATGTGTCGTGAATATAAGAAAATGCTGTCGGTATAAAAACTGAGTCATGAAGCTTCGGGAATAAATGGGTAAAAAATGTCTTCTTTGTTATATTTCGTAGCGAGACATCAGCCAACACTTCAAAAGAAGCCGAAATATGAGAGAGGACAGGAACTGATTATAGTTGCATTGCATAGAGTTCATGTAGCAAAAGCGCCACATACAAAGTTACTTTTCTTTGTAAATCAACTCGAACTAATGCGCATTATTATTCTGCCAAGAGCCTTTAGCTCTACTATGTTTTTTGGGTACAGGAGTCGTCTGTGAGATGTTTCATTAATTCTGCGCTCCCAGTAAATTTCATGTCCATCGCTGAAACGTGCCCGCGCATCTAAAAAAGGTTGTTCGTAGCTTATGAGAACCTTCGAAAGCGGGAACGGCGAAATGTTTGTAGCATTCCATCAATACTCCATCTCATTCTGCCTGCCGTATTCGCCGCATTTATAGATGCAGTTCGTCGATGTTCCGTTTCGGTAAACGACATCACCACTTTTATCCTTTTGAATATTCATTTTATGTTTCGTTTCAAACTTGCGGTCTCACGTAGCTTAATTAGTGGTACCGAAGAGCAAAAACACGTATAACAGCACTTTATTAAGATACTTCGACACAAACGGATTCTAAAAAACGAAGGTCACAAGGTGTTTTCAAATGGCAGAGAACGATATAAATGCATGGATGCATGGATGGAAACTTGTGGTAAGGTCTTATGGGATCAAACTGCTGATGTCATCGGTCCCTAAGTGTAAACACTATTTAGTCAAACTGACTTACGCTAAGGACCACACACACACCCATGCCCGAGGGAGGACTCGAACCACCGACGGAGGGAGCCGCACGCGCCGTGACAAGGCCCCTAGACCGCGCGGCGACCCCGCGCAGCGAAGAGAAAATCAGAGTCGTCATGTACAGGGGGCGAACAAAAACAAGGGAACACTAAAAAAGTACACGTTATTAGATGCAGGCCATTGTGGCCGAGCGGTTCTAGGCGCTACAGTCTGGAACCGCGTGACCGCTACGGTCGCAGGCTCGAATCCTGCCTCGGGCATGGATGTGTGTGATGTCATTAGGTTAGTTAGGTTTAAGTAGTTCTAAGTTCTCGGGGACTGATGACCTCAGAAGTTAAGTTCCATAGTGCTCAGAGCCAAACCTGTTAACATTCAAAACAGCTTCCAGTCGTCTAAGAATGAGAGACTCAAGAATACAGAGATATGGTGAGTGTTGTGGCCAGGGGAGGGGAGGCAATCCATCCTCGTACCAGTCCTAGACAAGGCGAGATGTGTGGAAAGGGGCCATGTCGTCATGGAACACAGCGTTACCATTGGGGAGCAAACATTGTACCACTGGATGGACCTTATGAGCCAAACTGCTCGCATAAACCTTAGCAGTATAGCGACATAGCAAAGTAACCATGGGTCCTATGGAAAACCACGATATGGTTGCCCAAATCATCATCGAACTTCCGCTACGATTCACTCTTGAAACGTAAACTCTACAGCAGTTGGAAACAGTGTGAAACAAGATTCACCCGATAAAATCAATTTCTTCCCTTTTCTCCGTCTTCCAAGTTTAATGCCTTCGGCACCATCTTTACCTGTTACGGGCATTTGCATTACTTACGAGTGATTTTGGAATTCCAGATCGCCCTACAGTTCATAGATTAAGGAGCTCCCCTTATCTTGTTTTGGTGCTGAGAAGGTTCACGAGTACGGCATTCAGTTCTATTGTGACTTTTTCAGCGTTTGTCCTCTTATTTTCCGTCGTAATGACCGTCTATCACACACTTTCATCCGCGTTGTAACTTAAGAGGATGATGTTCTTCCTCTCTCTCTCTCTATGTGTGTGTGTGTGTGTGTGTGTGTGTGTGTGTGTGTGTGTGTGTGTGTGTGTGTGTGGTTGGGTGTGTGCGGTAGAAATGTTCGATTTGGTGTTTCTTGAAACGTGAAACACTTCTGTTGTCTTGGATACGGAAGCACCCACCATACGAACATCGACAACTTGCCCACCTTCTAACTAACTCAGCTCTGACATAACGCACTCACAACTGCACAGGAAACAGTTCTGAGCACGACTGACACTTGCAACGTGTTAAGGACACTGCAGAGGTGCCGTTCGTGGTCAAGTACAACAGCGGAACCTGGCAGCCTTGGCTGCCATCTGCATTTATTTCCAAGCATGAATTTCTTTCGGCGTTTCCATGTGTTTGACCAACCCCTGTATCGTCCAACATAGTACGCTGAAGCAAATTCGTGTGTTGTGGCCAGACTGGGTCAATGAATGTGAAGGTTCGTGTCACACTGTTGTGCATTAGCCTAAAGTTGTTTTCTTTTAGACTTACTGAATACGGCAACGGAGACGTGTGTAATGTAGAGTGCATAGGAAAGAAAAAGCCGAGAGAAAATATGTGTAACATTGATTTATTTTCAGTTAGTACAGAGAGGGAAATGTTGATGACGCAACACAGTTGCTTCCATCGTCAGTAACCATAACGACAGAGATATAAAAGAAAGGGCAACGGATGCTGGCACAAAATCCATGATTCTGTCGGAGCGACAGTGGGTGCGATTGTCTACGAACATGAGAAAATGAGAAATAGCTTAAGCCGCGCACCTTGACTGAAGAGTGGAAGGCAAGACCGATAATAACTACTAGAGGTTTCATGAGCATGTATGTATGAAATCCTCTAACTCATCACCACCAAAATGTAACCAGTTTAAAAAGTTCACTGGCACCATAATAATCGTATTCCAGTATTTAAAGGATATGAAGAGCATCAGTTGCAGCGCAAAAATAATAGAATGAACAAAAACTGGAAAACAGAATGAAGGTGCCCACATTTAAGCTGAAAAATTGATGCAAGTCACTACCTTCATATACCTCGGAAGTTGAAGGAATGAAGGATAGAAGATTAGGGTTTTAACGTCTCGTCGAATACGATGTCATCCGAGACGGAGCGCAAGCTCACAAGTTCGTTGAGAAGGTAATCGGTCTTGCCCTTTAAAATAGCGATCGAGGGAAATCACGGAAAAGTTGAACGTGGCAGGTCGGAGGCGTATTAGAACCGTCGTTTTCCCGAATGCGAGTCCTTTGTGCTAAGCTCTGCGCCGTCTCACTCAGTGTCGAAAGATGAATCGGCCTTACGCGTAACACTGCGGAGCGAAATGAAATGCAACGAGAACGTAAGGATTTTGATAGGGAAGGTTAACGGTGGACTTCGGTTTATTGAGGACATTATAGGAATATCGGCTCTTCTATAAGGGACACCGAGTAAAGCGTGCGAAGGCCGCCCCTCCCCCCCCTCTCCCCTTCCCCCTCCACCCTTCCCTCCTCCCCCCCCCCCCCCACACACACAGAAACAAGACACCACCACCCTATCAAACCACACAGAGAGATAAAACAGGACACACAGACAAAACTTGGGTAAAATCAAGGCCCGACACACCAAGGGCAACATTCGCAGAAGTGGTTTTTCCACCAAAAAGCCACGGAAACGTTGAGAAATCGACGCAACCCCAGTCACCACAAGACCAGACACACACACGCAAGAACAACACCGGTAAAAATTCAACGACGACCAGGACCACCAAGACAGAGGAACTTCTAGGGAACACCACACTCAGTCCACCCCATCGGATCAGTTTTTAAGCATTATGGTCCAAACCATGAACCTCGTCATGGAAATGATGAAGGAATTTAGGGAGGCCCAGAGGCAGACTATTCAGATCCTCGTTGCCCTTCAGGCAGCAGTCGAGTAGGCGCTCCCCTCTGCGACGTCCTCAGTAATTTCAAAACCCCATCATGGATAGACGACCAAACATCCAAGGCCTGACAATGTGCGTCTTTAGCGCAGACGGCATTGTTAATCAAGAGGTCGAATTCAGAGAACTCACGAAGGAGTTCTCCATCGACATATGCATGATGTGGGTAACCCACCTAAAACGGGGAATAAAAGCGACAGTTCCCAACTACATTAGCTACCGTAAAGACAGGCCAACCCAAGGCGGAGGAGTGGCCATATACATAAAAAGAGGGGTCCGCCACCAGCCGGTATACTTACCAGCTACCAATAAAATCGAAGCAGTGGCGGTGGAAGTAACCACTGCCTCTGGACCCATAAAAACTGTTGCAATCTACCGACCCCCACAAGACGAGATAGACGAGGGAGACATAGCTGCTCTAGGGCAAATTGAAAGCACACTCCTAATAGGACGCGACTTCAATGCCAAACACCCCGATTGGAACTCTAGAGTAACCTCCAAAGCAAGCGCCAAACTGCAACAACTAGCGCGCGACCACCACTTCGAACATGGGGTTCGGTCGAGCCCACACATTTTCCAAAAAGTGGAGGCAGGCCCGACGTGTTATACATAGCTCTCACTAGGAGGATCACGGGGTTTATGGCCGCAAGGACAATCAACAGAGCGTCCTCTGACCACAAACCAGTGATTCTAGAGGTCGATGTGGCCGAATGGGTAGCAATCCCACGGTATCAGACGACTTACAAACGTACGGACTGGGAGTGATACCGAGAAACTGTCGCCTCTGATATCGCTCGCGCTCCGCCACCTACTGCCGAAACTGTAGAACAAGCGCTACAAGACCTAACAGGTGCCATCCTGCAGACAGCGGAAGATGCCACTCCCCCACAAAGGGACGGCCCACCCCCGCAAGTCCAACTCCCGGAACATTTGGTAGCTCAAATCCGACACAAGAACAGAGTGGCAAAAGAGTGGAAGATAACCAGAAATCAGTCCATTAGGAGGCTGCTCAATCGTCTACAGAGAGAGCTGAAGGTAGCGCTCAATGAGCACAAAAACCGGCAATGGCAAAACCGCCTCAGAGCTCTCAAAGCAGACGATCACACACTTTGGCAAGCAACCAAACGATTCACCAAAAGACGCGCTACGATGCTGCCACTGCACGGCG
Source organism: Schistocerca serialis cubense (assembly GCF_023864345.2). NCBI lineage: Eukaryota > Metazoa > Arthropoda > Insecta > Orthoptera > Acrididae > Schistocerca > Schistocerca serialis. Next base: position 434,351,966 of record NC_064638.1, on the reverse strand, counting down.
AACGGGGTCGGCCTACATCTATGCTGAAAAGGCCAACGCCCTCGCCGACTCCTTGGAGAAGCAGTTCCAAGCGCAGAACCCCAGGATGAAGGTCATGAAGAGGTAGTCCGTCGTCAAATTCCTGAATTCTTCAATGCTGAGGAGAACCCAGAGGACGAACCACAACTTTTGGCAAGAGTAATTAGGTCCCTCCCTACAAAAAAGCGCCAGGATACGACAGTGTCACCAAGCAGCTAGCTAAAAACCTTCCGCCCTCGGATATCGAACACCTCGCTAACGTTTTCAGCGAGATTACCCGCACCCACTAGTTCCCAGCTTATTGGAAACACGCGAAAGTGGTCGCGATACACAAATCAGCGAAAGACCCTTTATTCCCGCAGCACTATAGTCCGATTAGCCTCTTGCCGACTCTCAACAAGAGCTATGAGTGCCTCCTGCTAATACCCATACGAGATCACATCACCAACAAACGACTTCTGCCGGATATCCATTTCGGATTCCGGCACAAACACTCCACCCCACAACATATCATGAGACTGGTGGAAGCAGCCACAGAGGGCTTCAACCACAGAGGCTACTGCGGCATAGTGCTACTTGATGTAGCCAAAGCCTTCTATTCAGTATGGCATAAAGTGCTATTATACAAGATATACACACTGGGGTTCCTCGGAAGCATAGTCAGGTTAATCAAAAGCTAACTCACGAAAAGAACCTTCTTTGTCAAGGTAGAAATAGCCACCTCCGCCAAAAGGCGTATTCGTGCTGGGGTGCCAGAGGGATCGCTCCTGGGGCCCGTTTTGTGCAGTCTGTGCACTGAAGGCACCCCCACAGCCCCCTCTGGTGCACACCGCACAGTATGCTGACGACACAGCCTTTTATACTCGTAATGCGAAGAAAGCTGGTCATATGTGGGGATTTTCTCTGCCTCGTGATGATTGAGTGTTGTGTGACATCCTTAGGTTAGTTAGGTTTAAGTAGTTCTAAGTTCTAGGGAACTGATGACCATAGATGTTAAGTCCCATAGTGCTCAGAGCCTTTGAACCATACGTGGGGAGGCGCCGGCGCCAGTTGCTTTCTCCGTTCGATTCACCCGGATCGATTGTTTCCCTCTGGCGTTGCTTATCTTTGCCTCGTTGGCCAGTGGTGGTGCTGGTGGGCTGGCGGGCGGACTGGGTTTTGGCTTAGGAACGGCCGGTACGTGTCGCTGCTCAGAGGGAGAAACTTGCGTTTGCGTGGAGTTAGCTGCATTTGACCGGTGTATGTGGCTCGGAGTCTGGAAGCGGGCCTGTTATTGGAAGTTCATGAGGCGTGACTGGGCCATGGTCTTCTATAAAGGACGCTGAGCAATGTGTTATTCATTTTGGCTAGTGGCGTAGAACTATGTACCACGCAGCTGTCTATTGAAGAAGTAGACTTTCAAGCTTTCTAGTTTTGCAATCGGTCCTACCCGTGTTATCACTAGCTTCTACCTTTTCTTATGAGTGTCAATATTGTATTGGAACTGCGACTTACTGGTGTAATAATATTATGCTTTGTATTATCGTTGCCCTTTTAAAACTAGTCTCTTTGTGCTCGGGCAATTATACATATTTTGAAATTTGAAGTCTACAGTTAATGCTTTTAACCATTTTTTAATTTGCCTTTGTCTTGATGTGATCTATCTTTGCAGAATTTTATCTTACTATATTTTGGGGCTGTTAACGTTGTTTCTTTTGGCTGTGGCTGTGTGTTTGTGCTTTTCTGTTACAGCACTGCAGCGGGCACCTAGTCCATGTCTAAATCGATGTCCGGAGTACGACGCCTTGGGTGACCAGTACCAGAGGAAACGAAGGTTCTTTTGGCCGCGGGGAAAATGGCAACCGATACGGCGGCCACTGAGTTCTTCGAGTTGCAATGAGTGGGGATCTTGCATTAAGTTAAGTTTCCTCTGCATTGGGACGCCAAGGCGTCTGTTCCGTTTGCTATACTGCTTATATATTTACCTTCAAACCATAAAGGAAGGAGACAAGTGTTGTGAATTATACCTTACGTGCAGCGGGAGTTGAAATACTTGATGGGTAGCGGAAATTGGAAATTATGTGAATCGTCCACTTGCGCTTTCCCAGGTGACCTATTTAAAAGAAACTTTTTTCACCTTTATTATTCAAGTGCCCTTTGTTAAATGAAACTGATTTTACCTTTTATTATTGAAGCGCTTATAAGAAGTTCTTGTTTGCACCTAATTCAATTAGAAAGGTATTGTCTAATGTATTTGTCTGATTTGTGAATAAGAGACACTTGTACAAAGTTTTGGGTAAATACTGTGCTCTTTGGGTTAAACTGTTGATCAGTAATAAATTGGTTGAATTTTGCAAGTCCTCTGTACTTATTATTTCACTTTTCACCGGTTTGCACGTAAACTCTACGTTGCAACTGGTAGCAGAACGTGGTTATGTGCAAACCAAGGGCAGGTTAAGTGTCAGTTGCAACGTGGTGGTTACGTGCAAACCGGTGACAAGTGAAATAATAAGTACAGAGGACTTACAAGATACAACAACCCGAACACCATCACAACACACAGACAGCCACAATTAACCAAGATAATCACACACACACACAAGCATACAACGTGGAGTAAAAGCCAACAGGCTACAAACTCCTCCATGCACTTCTCCAAGAGAGGCGTGAACCCGACACTTCGCCTGAAGATGGCAAGTAAGAAACTTGCTGAAACGTTGTTGCAGAACAACGCATTGACTCGGCTGTCAACCCGAGAAGATTTTATTACCAAGATTCGCCGAGAAAGCCTGTATTCTGATATAACGGCTGTGGATATGTTTACGGATGAATAGACCGGCAACAGACCGCCCATTGAAACAAGGGGCTACCAACAATGTTTCCTCTAAGACCATGGTCATCGACGACAAAAGCTGCAATTTAAATATCAATGGCGTAACTGAATGCCTACTCAGTGGCGACAGGCGGCCTTTACGGGTGAATCATGTTTTATGTTCAAATCGGACTGATGGCCGTTGCACTGTAGTGCGTGAAAAGTCTGAACGCAAACGCCCTGCAACAATCGCCTGGAGGTTCCAGACCGGAGAAGGGAGCGTTATGTTTAGGAGAACGTTTTCGTGGTATTCCCTGGGTGATTTATACAATGTATTTCACTGAAAGAGCATTTTTCGTGATAAATTGTGTCTTAGGCATCATATGGAGTAGTTTCTAAATTGCTGTGACATCTTAATGCAAGTGCAGCTACCCAACGTAATCATTAAATAAAGTTTTTAGATTTTGAATGAGTTTTTCCGTTTTGTAATCAGTATTTGACACCTGACACAAAGTGAACTTTAACCGACAATGTCTATCGTACATAAAATAGTGTAGACTGGCTTCGCCTACATTTTTTTAAAATCTGTCCAGGAACAATTACTGCTAACGCATAAGTAATTAACCGCTGAATTTAACAAATTAAAAAAATCCCTCTTTTCCCCTTGATATCATCAAAGAAGGAGAGTTTTCTCAGACGCTTCCACGCCTGCAGAAAGAATTGACTGCAAGCTTGCACGCTCGCGCAGACTGATCTACGGTCACTGGGGGATACCTCCATCGGGATTTGAGGCAGCGGCATTCCGAGGCTACGCTCATTCCTCGTTCTCAGTCCAGTTTCGAGATTAAAATGTGGTTAATTTCCACAAATCATTCCGGTTTATAAAACCACTGTGAATAGTGCTGATTTGAGACAAAATAAATATAAATAGTCGAATACAGTTACTCACTTCGACGTCTCCAAACCGCTATTATTCTTTCGTTTCCTTGTGTGGTTTAGAACGGTTTCCAACGCATTTCTTACACTATCGAGGCAATGGAAGCAATACTATTACATATAAAATACAAATATTCAATTTCAACTACGGTAAATGAAGCATAAAAAATCAACTACGCCTGTAGTTTCTAACGATTTCAATATTCAGCTCGTTTCTTCCCACCAAGTTTTTCTCTAATATTAATCACTTCAATGTTTTGAATTTGGAATTCAGGTGTATTTGGTCCAGGTCAGTCTGTTATAGCAGGCGGTACGAGAGGAAATAGTAATAATTTCCTGACGTTATTTATTTGTTATGGAGGCGCCGTTCCTGTTTATATTCCATGTTTCTGAAAGAGTTTTGTTTAAAACCTAGTGATCAGTGTCCCAACGATCGTTTAAAATTACTGATCGGACAGGTAATAGGACGCAAAAGAGTGCCAGATCTGATCGTATTTCCAGCAGTTAGTGAAATCCTAGCTAGTCCGCTTTCGTTCTGAAGGAATTCTGAAGGTAGGTTCAGGTCACTCTCCATACAGTACTATTCACTAAGGTGGAGGCAGACTCAGGACGAAAATGATCTTTTAGTTGTCCTTTCGTAGCTATACTACCTGCAAGAATAACAGTTCGATGCGCAGTAAAGCATATACAGTGGTCTGTAAAACTTATGGATGACAGTAACTTTCTAGTTGTGTGTCACTGTCGAGTAACAGAGCTCGATGGAGGCTGACCGCACGTAGGAAGAACTATTACAGTATAGAATACGAGGTAATTGAAGGAAATGCACAGTGTTACAATATAAATGACACTTTTATCAAAGACAACAATTACACTGAAGTTGCCGCGTTTATTGATGGTCCCCTGGACATTACTGAAGGAGGGACAGGGTTCTTAATAGGGTGTGTGACCATCACAGAGTGAAGAACATGCTCTGTAATTTGCTCCCATGCTAATCAAAAGGTTGGCGAGGAGTCCTTGTGGTGGGGCGTTCCATTTCTCCACCAGCATGACTAACAACTACTGTATGGTCTTTGCTCCATGCGGACATGCTGCAGTACGCCTCCCAAACGCAGCTCACACGTGTTCGATGGGATTTAAGCAGGAGAAACGGCAAGCCAGTCCATTCGCCGACTATCCTCTCACTCCAAGAGCTCGTCTGCGGTGGTGTTCGGTGCGGCCGCGCATTGTCATCCATAAAAATGAAGCCAGGGCCGAATGCACCACAAAAGAGACATTCTTTGGGGAGAAGTACTGTGCTACAATAACGTTTACCAGTATATACGAAGACAATAACTTGTTCTCGAAGCCGGCCGCGGTGGTCTAGCGGTTCTAGGCGCGCAGTCCGGAACCGCGCGACTGCTACGGTCGCAGGTTCGAATCTTGCCTCGGGCATGGATGTGTGTGATGTCCTTAGGTTAGTTAGGTTTAAGTAGTTCTAAGTTCTAGGGGACTGATGACCTCAGAAGTTAAGTCCCATAGTGCTCAGAGCCATTTTTTTTTTGTTTGTTCTCGAAAGAACAGTTACTGTTGATGACCGTGCAGCTTTTCCCTGGAATAAATGATGACTGACTCACAATCTTAGCTGCCGACAGGTGTTGTTGGGGATAAGTCCCTGCAGTCACGCTATTCATCTGTGTCCTCGGTGGCTCAGATGGATAGAGCGTCTGCCATGTAAGCAGGAGATCCCGGGTTCGAGTCCCGGTCGGGGCACACATTTTCAGCTGTCCACATCGAGGTATATCAACAACACCTGTCGGCAGCTGAGGTTGTCAGTTAGTCATCATTCATATGTTTACCAGTGACTGTATCGTGTTCAAAGATTTTGAGTCCATGCAGCACTGTGCCTACCCACACCATTACACCTGGTCCACCAGAACTATCATGTTCGATAATGATGGACATACCCCAATTTGGCATGAGGCCGGAACGCTCATTGCACACAGGATCATTTTGACGATATAAAACAAATGCCGTTGGCGCACATCAATCAGGGCGAGCACAGTGCTGCATGCGAGATCTGCCCATGCACTTCTCCTGTCGCAACCACATACGTGTTTCTTCTCCAAACAGTTGTGCAAATAGCTCAGTAAGATTGAGTAATAAGGCGAAAATACAGATAAATATCATTACTGTTTCTACAGACAAAACAGTATTCGTTGTTTACGGTGCATACCTTCAGCAACCATCCGTTCTGAGTGCAGCTTTTTCTCACTGGCAGATGCTTCATCTAATGTTACACAATGACGACAGAAATTTTTTTGAGCTGTACGCTGATGACCACTGAGATTGAAACAGCAGCAATACTAGACGGCCTCCTTAGCGAAATGGTTAATGTTGCTGATTATCGTGACGAGAAGCCCAGTCGAGTGTTGGTAAGTATGCAGGTGTTTTCAGAGGTAGGGAGGTCTGGTATGAGTTCCACTCCGTCCCTGTAACGCCATATGAGGAGCTGCTTGAATAAAGAAGCAGCCGCACCATCAGAATTCATCTATTGGCAATAACAGCTGGAGGGATGGGCGACATACTGATCACATGTCCCACGATCATGGATCACTTTCCTTACTGCCTTGTGTGCAGCTCTCGGCAAGTTGGAACAGTCTAATCCGTAAGTGGCGCTTACATGTATACCACTAAGGATAGCAAATAACGAAATTTTAGTTATCGTGCATTGGTAGTATAGTAGAAGAATACGTAATTTATTTGTATGTGATATGTTACTATACAGATGCGAAATTTAGTACAGAGAGCTGCCACCATTGGTGAAACAACAGCCGGCCGGGGTGGACGAGCGGTTCTAGGCGCTACAACTTTGACCTGGCTTGGCATCGAGGAGAAGAAAACCGGAACAGCAGTCATCGTTCCGACAGTCCATGGTGGTCTAGGTGTCGTCTCACTGTCCATCTGGATACATGTCTTGTTCCAGAGCAGCTAATTTCTTGGTTCACTGGACGTGACGCGGCTGCGCACAACATATGTTTCCTCTCCGGCGCTACTCACGTGAGGCCTTTGAGATCCTGCATGGCTATAAGTATGAGCCTCTTCAAAAATTCGACACATTGTTTGCATCACAGTCGTGGGATCACGACCAACGTGAACAGCAGTATCCTGGAACGATAAACCACAGTCTCGATAGGACACACTTTTTTATTGCACACGAAAATCACACATTGCATTTTGTACCTCTAAAGTTCATGCATGCCTGTATTCGTCGTGGCGTAATATCCACAAGTTCATCAAGGCACTGTTGGGACATACTGTCCCACTCCTCCATGGCGATTCGCCTTAGAGCCCTCAGAGTGGTTGGTGGGTGACGTCGTCCGGAAACAGCCCTTTTCAATCTACGCCAGGCATGTTCGATACGGTTTATGTCTGGAGAACATGTTGACCACTCTGGTCGAGCGACGTCGTCATCCTGGACGCGCCGAAGGCGAGCGGCAAGAATTCGGGTAAAAATCTTGAAGTCACAATTTGACATGGTCAACGGCGGATAATGCCCAACTCCCCGACCTCCCGATAGCTTGAGGACCGGGATAACTAAGCGTTCTACGAATTCAGGTTTGAGGGGAAGGTCAGGGTTCATCAGTTCTTCAAACATCGCAGTCCAGCGTGAGTCCATGATGTCGTGGAATGTGCGGTAAAACTCCAGCGGGAACCCATCTAGACTTAGGGTTTTATTCGCCGCACCCATCAGCCGTAATTGTCGCTGTGAAAATCTCCGCAGCAGCCTCGTCCAGGGTACCAGTCAAGGAAAGGAGGACATCAGTCGTTACCGCTATATTCTGGTCCTCTGCTGCATAAAACTGGTTGTAGTGGTCCACAAAGGCTTTTACGATGTCACTCTGGGACGTCAATCAACGACCATCTGACATGTCGAGGGCGTCGACCAGCTTTCTCCGACACCCCTGCTTCTCTCGGATAATATGATGCACGGACGGGGACTCTCCTAGTACACAATCGTGACATCTAGCGCATACTATAGTGCCTTCAAGGTGGTGACGCATAAGAGAAGTATCTTCGCCTTAATAAGTTGAATTTCAACCTGTCGTTGAACAGAGGGAACCTGGTTTGAGAGTTCCCGGAGTGTTTTGAAATAGTATTCCACGGTATGTCTATGTGATTACATCTACGTGATTGCTCCGCTATTCTCAATAAAGAGCCTGGCAGATGGTTCAATGAACCACCTTCAAGCTGTCTCTCTACAGTTCCACTCTCGAACGGCACGCGGGAAAAACGAGCACTTAAATTTTTCTGTGCGAGCCCTGATTTCTCTTATTTTCTCGTGATGATAATTTCTCCCTATGTAGGTGGGTGCCAATAGGATGTTTTCTCAATCGGAGGAGAAAACTGGTGATTGAAATTTCATGAGAAGATCCCGTCTCAACGAAAAACGTCTTTGTTTTAATGATTGCCACTCCAGTTCAAGTATCATGTCTGTGACACTATCTCCCCTATTTCGCAATAACAATACGAGCTGCCCTTCTTTGTACTTTTTCGATGTCATCCTTCAGCCCCACCTGATGTGGATCCCACACCGTACAACAATACTCAAGAATAGGGCGGACAAGCGTGGTATAAGCAGTCTCTTTAGTAGACCTGTTGCACCTTCTTAGTGTTCTGCCAATGAATCGCAGTCTTTGGTTTGCTCTATCCACAATATTATCTATGTGATCGTTCCAATGTAGATTATTTGTAATTGTAATCCCTAAATATTTAGTTGAATTTACAGCCTTCAGATTTGTGTGACTTATCGCGTAATCGAAATTTAGCTGGTTTCTTTTAGTACTCATGTGAATAACTTCATTTTTTCTTATTTATAGTCAATTGCTACTTTTCGCACCACACAGATATCTTACATAAATCATTAAGTTTTTAGGTATGGATCTTTCTGTGAGCGAGTAGTTGTATATAATTGTTAAATGTGGAGCTATTTTATCAGCATACCGTGAGACGAACCTGACTGGTATACAGTCTGGACCGAAGGCCTTGGCTTTATTAAGTGATTTAAGTTCCTTCTTTACTCCGAGGATATCTACTTTTATGTTTCTCATCTTGGCAGTTGTTCTTGATTGGAATTCAGAAATATTTACTTCGTCTTCTTTGGTGAAGGAGTTTCGGAAAGCCTTGTTTAGTAACTCTGCTGTAGTGGCACTGTCATCAGTGACTTCACCGTTGTTATCGCGCAGTGAAGGTATTATTGCGTCTTGCCACTGGTGTGATTTGTGTATGACCAGAATCTCTTTGGGTTTTCTGCCAGATTTCGAGACAGAATTTCGTTGTGGAAATTATTAAAAGCATCTCGCATCGAAGTACGAGCCATATTTCGAACTTCTGTAAAACTTTGCCAATCTTGGGGATTCTAAGTTCTTTTAAATTTGGCATGCTTTTTTCGTTGCTTCTGCAACAACGATCTGACCCGTATTGTGTACCATGAGGGATCAGAACCATCACTTATTAATTTATGTGGTATATATCTCTCAATTGCTGTCGATACTATCTCTTTGAAAACATTCCACAATTTTTCTACACTTACATGATCAGATCGGAAGGAGTGAAGACTGTCCCTTTAGGCGTTAAGAGCATTTTTATCAGCTTTTTTAAACAGATATACTTTGCGTTTCTTTTTGATGGTTGTAGGTGTTACGGTAGTCAGCCTGGTAGCAACCGCCTTTTAGTCGCTAATCCCTGTATTCGTCACAATACTCACTATTTGTCCAGGATTATTTGTTGCTAAAAGATCAAGTATGCTTTCACAACCATTCACGCTTCGAGTGGTGTAATGTCTCTTGCAGCGGTCTCTCCGCGATATTTTCAGAAATTTTATAAATTATATAACTCAGTACATATCTCGAAATATCTCTTCTTATCTTACCGAGTCCTAAACTTTAATATACGATGATTATCAATGCAAAGTAGTTTCAAGCCCTATTTTTCCTTGGAGCGTCCATTTACTCTATGGAATAGCTTCTCTGCTATCCATGTTTTCTCTTATGAAAAGAATGAAGGAGATCTTGCCGATTAGCCGTGAAAGAACGAGGATGTATATGTATGTATTGTTGAGCTAGTCGCCATCTTGATGAGATTCTGTATGAGAAGGAATTTAATACATCAACTAAACTAAAGTAAGTGTGTTCGCGTATTATTTAACTCATTATTATTGACAGTGTCTGCTTACTACGCGGTGTTGCACGGGATCAGTGGGGAACGTCTGATTTACACTGGACGAACCTGCCGTTTTGTATGCTCAAGATATCCAATTTATTACTTCAAATAAATAGGCTAACACGGTCTTACCAGCAGATCTCCGGTCTTCACCATGTGATCACCGAAAGTTAATAATTATTATAAATGTTTTTAGGAGATCGACTGACAATTTTCGTCGCACCGAGACTTCGAAATTGCTTCACTGCCTGATGGAATTTAAGTTAAGCTCAATTTAATCAGGATAGAACAGTATTGAACTGTGTGAATGTGATAAGCCTGCTTTGTGAATGAAAATTCCCTTAATATACGCATGTTTTTTACTATCCTGACCAGTGAAGCTAAATCAGGCCGGTGTGAGAGAGGTGTTTAAATTTTAGATCCCACAAAAAAAATTATTAAAGTGGGCTCACGAACTAATTGTTCAAAATGATTTTCTGTGAAAGCATTCAGTACAATTTCGGGTGACATTTTATGTCTTCCGCCGGCTTTAAACGTATAATTTTTCCAGCATATCGAGTTTAGATTAAAGTTACCACCGACTATTATTGTATGACAGGGGTACTTATTTGAAATGAGACTCAAGCTTTTCTTTGAACTGTTCAGCAACTATATCTTCTCAGTCGGGGGTCTGTAAAACGATCCAATTAATAGTTTAGTCCGATTATCAGGTATAACCTCTACCCATACTATTTCACAAGAACTATCTATTTCAAATTCGCTACAAGGCAAACTACCTCTGACAGCAATAAATACTCCACCACCAACTGTATTTAATCTATCCTTTCTGAGCATTGTTAGATCGTTTGAAAAAATTTCGGCTGAACTTATTTCCGGCTTTAGCCAGCTCTCTGTACCTACGACTATTTGAGCTTCAGTGTTTTCTTTATTACGGCTTGGAGCTCTGGTTCTTTCCCAACACAGTTACGACAATTTACAACTACAATACCAATCGTTTCTACAACTACCTTTCTGTGTTTCACCTCTCCACTTTTAGACGGACCTCCCCTCTGTGGCTCCCTGAGACCCTCTAACATAAAAAAACACCCAGTCCCTTCCACACAGCCCCCACTACCCGTGTAGCCGCCACCTGTGTGTAGTGGACTCCTGACCTATTAAGCAGAACCCAGAAACCCACCACCCGATGGCGCAAGTCAAGGAATCTGCAGCCTACACGGTCACAGAACCGCCTGAGCCTCTGATACAGATCCTCCACTCGGGCCACAGTCGGTTCTCGATGCTGCAGATGCTGAGCTCCGCCTTAATCTCGGAAGTAAGACTGGCAGTCTTTACCATTTCCGCTAGCCGCCTGAAACCAGACAGAATCTGCTCCGATCCAAAGCGACACACGTCACTGGTACCGACATGAGCCACCACCTGCAGTTGGCTGCACCCTGTACTCTCCATGGCATCCGGAAGCACCCTTTCTACATCCGGAATGACTCCCCCCGGAATGCACACAGACTGCACACTGGCTTCCTTCCCCTCCGTGGCAGCCATGTTCCTAAGGGGCCCCATTACGCGCCTAGCTTTGGAGCTCCCAACTACCAGCATACGCCGGCCGGAATGGCCGTGCGGTTCTGGGCGCTACAGTCTGGAACCGAGCGACCGCTGTGGTCGCGGGTTCGTGTCCTGCCTTGGGCGTGGATGTGTGTGGTGTCCTTGGGTTAGTTAGGTTTGATTGGTTCTAAGTTCTAGGCGACTGATGACCTCACAGGTTAGGTCGCATAGTGCTCAGAGCCAACTACCAGCATACCCAACTTCTGTGAATGCCCAGACTTTCCCGGCCCAGAAGTTTCCTCTGGAACAGTGTGTCGTTGCCACAGCATTTTGTGGCGACCGTAATTCATCATCGAACGACGTGAAGCAGGCTTGGTGCAGTCGAGCCACCACCAGAGTGTTGAAGGATACGCTGGAAGGCGTCTCACACAGTTGTTCCACGTTGTTTCTACGACCTGCCTGCATTCCGGATCCTTGAGATGGACGACATTCAGCTTCCACAGGCCTCGACCGCCTCACACCTTCTGCCTCCGAAAAAATGCAAGTGTAGGCGGTATGGTCGAAAAAGGCGGTAGGCCATAACTCAGCGTCAAGCGTGGCAGTTACGATTCCTTGGGAAACGTAGACACGGTCAATAGGACTTGCTGAATGGCAAGTAACGTACGTATATCCAGGCCGATCACCATGCACGTGGTCCCAACTATCGGTGAGGTTCAGTTCATGCACTAGCAGCTTGAGTTCCTGGAATGTGGTGGAAGTGGGATGTTGGTGCTTTTGGGATATCACACAATTGAAGTCGCCGCCAAGAATAATATGGTCGTAGTGACCTACAAACAAAGGAGCCACCTGTTCTGAATAGAATCGCGACCGTTCCCGTCGCTTGGCCGTGCCCGAGGGATCGTAAACATTGATGACTCGGACACAGTGGAAAGTCACAGTAAGACCCCTAGCCTATGGTAGGTAAATCTTGTCGTCTACCTCAATGCCTTCCTTTAAAAGAATAGCGGTCCCACTGCCTCTGTCAGCACACGGCGTGAGGTAGGAAACATAGCCATAGAAATTAGGAAAAGTCGCCAGGCGAACTTCCTGCAAAAGGGCAACATCGAGGTCCGACGCCCTCAACATTTCACGGAGAAATTGTAGTTTGACAGGGGTGCCAATGGTGTTGACATTGATGGAGCCAGTCCTGTAAGTTTGTCGTGGAATTGGGGCTACTGGGGCGCTCATAGAGGCACGAAGAGCAGCAGCGAACAGGAATGTTGTCCCAGTTGGCTGCACTTCGCTGCTGTCTCGACGGTGGGAATTGCGTCGTCTAAATCGTCAGACCACGCAAAGGTGAGTGGAGGGTGCGTCCGGTGGAGTACCTGTGGAGCCCGAAGGCGGCGTCAAGTCGGCTATGGAAGAGTGATGCTGGCTCAGCTGCTGTTAAACTCCCATAGGTACAGCGTTTGGTGCATGCAAAGATAGTTGTACCTCCGACGGGGTGCAGACTGGTGCTTCCATCACGAAATCATCCATCGGGGCAACATCTTGATAGGTGTGATCCTCATCGTCTTGATGCTGTGTCCTGCAGGTGTCAGACGGGGCGGTCCGCCGTTTCCGACGTCTCTTCGGCGACAGTTGCTTGCGCACGTTATTTTCAGTGTCCGAAGACGCCTGGGGATACGGATGTTCCGGCACCAAAGCATCGATAGGCACAACCATGGAGTCACGGGTCGTCCCCTGTCCTAGAGATTGCTCACCAATGCACATGGCGGGAGGAGGAGGCAAATGCGTCGGTCCTTCCGCAACAGCCTGAGGCATTACCGAAAACGACGATGTGGCAGTAGTAGGAGCCAGTGGTGATCGCGGTCAGGAGTCGTTATGGAGAACTTCGACAAACGTCAGCGGTAGCATCGTCGGAGCGGTCGTGGCCGGCAGGTCGCCAGGTGTGGTTCTGCGTTGCAGACAGCTGGAACGGAGGTGTCCTTCTTTGGCACATCCCGAGCATGTCTTCGGCTGGTCATCATAAATAATAATTGCATGGCAGCTACCAATATATAAGTAGGACGGCACATGATTGATTAGCTCTATGCAGATCTGTCGTACTCCATTGAGAACCGGGTATGTAGTTAGCTGAACCCACTTTTCAGCTGTATGATTAATCACCTTTCCATATGGGAGGAATGCAGATATCACTACCTCTGAAGGCACTTTGAAAGGGAGTTCAAATACACGTATCATCCGCAGTCCAAGTCCCGCATGTTCCACAGTTAGGTCAGAGTGATGGAACTTCGAGCTGCACACTGCTTTTGGTCGGGCATATTCAGGTGCAAAGCTAATCTTCAGTGTCGATTTTCTGTGGGCATAAGCCATTCTCTGTCGAAGGAAATATAGCGCGCTAAGACGGCAGAATCACGTAAACAACTCCACGAGCGAGCTGCGCGGCGAGGACGTAAACAAGATGTCCGTACCGCTAGCGTGCCGAAAGGCGACTGACCAAAGCTCGAAAGCTATCTGCTTGACCACAATGACATCTAACATCCCGCCTCTTTGTACAGGTACATCCATTACACAATAGACTCGTAAAACTTCTCTTGCGATTTTCTTGGGAATGCCAGAGTAGTGCACCTTATTACTTGCACATTATGTTCTTTTAATGTCCTACAAAGTTTGCAGTAAAACCGTGATCCCAACATCGTGGTCTCCACTTGTGAGTGTAATAGAAAATGTATTTCTCGCAAACTGCTGTGTGTTGCGAAATTCGTTTACTACAGTATGAGTGAGATACCGAAACACTACCCTAAGAACTAAAGAGGCTCATGAGGATGATATATCGTATGTCGTGGCCTCAAGAACATCAAGGGTATGATTGAAGACAGGTATACCAATAGGTATACCAGTAGCTTATTTAGAAACGTAAATAGATAATGTTGTTCTTTCCCCGAATAATGTCTATCAACATGTTAATTGACAATCTTTTGCGATGATGAATGACAATCTTGTCAGTTTTTGTTTGGACCTTAAGAGAATATGAGTATTTGTTGTAAGCAACGACTTAGGACAGGTCACAGTTAATTACTTGTCACACTGCATCTCCTAAACATACTATCGATTACATAACATCAAGTAAACCTTACTTTGTGTCACGTAGTTGTTTATTAAGGATTACATAGGGCAAAGTCAGTCGTCTTCTACACTGACCATTGTTGTACACTGACCATCATTTTCCACTGATCATTGTCTTCCACTGACTATCAGTCTCTACTGACCATTATTCCTCACCTTGTAAACTGACCTCGTTGTCCCACCTGATAGTATGTAGGATAATGATCATCACCCTGTAATTTACCATTATTCCACACCCTGAAAACTGACCATTATTCCCCACCCTGGAAACTGATAATCATTGAGGCAATGGTATCCGTTTTTTCATGTTTCAGATGGGTAGAAAATGGACTGCAGAATTTTTAGAAGAAGCAAAACAAGCTGTTGCTGAAATTTTATCGATTACAAACGCTGCTGAAAACTTTATAATGTCTTTTACCACACTGTAGATCTTCCTAAAAAGTAGAAATGAACCGAACCCGATATTATAAAGTAAATATGGACGCCTTGTTAAAACATCTGAAACGTCATTGTATTTGATGAGGTGACTGAGGAAGCATTCACATCAATTTCCCATCAGACCTGTTTCCAAATACAAGGGGTCGGTATCTAAAACAAAAAAATTTATACAATCCCTCGCCGTTATTTAACAGTAATGTTAACCAGATACTATATTATTTCCCGTTTCAGACGATAACCCAACTGTGCATAATGTTGGAGACAGAAACTCGCTGAAATTTCTGTTGACATTTCGACAAAATATCCACAAAAGAACTATCGTTCCTGCAAAGAAAGGCAACCTAATGCTAAGACTTTGCTGGAAAAAGATTTAAACACATTTTTCAGCTGCTGTAGAGATCTAGGCGGCTATTCCAAATGATGAGGTAAAACCAAGAACGGAAGAAAAAAAAGAATATATTTATAAAAGTGAAGATGGAAACATTTGAGAAGAAGAAAATGATCATTTAGATAGACTGTTGATGATAAGGGGAATGATGAGGATGATACAATAAGGAAGATGATGATAATGATGAGGAAAATGACTTTCGGAATTGGATAATAGTCTCCTAAGAATTGTCACCAGATATCAACTGGAATAATCCAAATGAATTGCTAGAGCATTTAGTTTTATTGCTGCCTTCGAATGTAGTAAGCAATGATTCAGATGACAATGAGATAATAACTATTGATGAAGAACTTCAAGAAGCAACAATTATTGCTAGAAGTTCACAATGGCTGCTCAAAATACAGTGAAAGACTCAATGGTAAGTTACATTTGAGACCCTGAAGTCATACTGGGCGAAATGAAGTGTTTACATAAATAGCAATGGGCTTACTCTACTGAGCTGGATCGTTGCTAAGTACCATTCAATACGACTGGGCAAGATAATTATACCAGGAGCGAAATTCCTCCACCTTCCCAGATTTCTTTGTTGTCATTTGATGTACCTGAAAAAAGCATTTATTCTGATCATATTGCCATGCCACAAAAAACATTTATTCCAATCATTTTGCTATGAGAAATGCTTTCCAAGAAAAGTAAGGTGTCTGGATGAATGGTGAATTGCTTTTCACAATTGTACTATGTTGTCAAAAAAAGCATTATTCGCTTTGCTAATTCATGTTGATAAGTGAACTTTAAGCTGTAAGTTATATCTGCAGTAATTCTCATGTGTGTTTTGCCACCAGTTCTGTGTATTTAGATGAATTTGATGTGTGGTACAAAGACCAAACTATCGTTGTTGATTAACCCATAATTTATTTCGGTGGTGTCAGTAATCAAGCTGCATGTAATTTTTGAAATCTTATACAACTATTAATTTATGAAAGTCATGCATGTTTTGTGCTCCAACTCTCAAGCGATTTGAGAAATAATACAATTTTATTTTGCTGTAAAGTTCGTATTTTCGATTGTAAAACACACTCGTTATTTCTTCATAAAATGGTGTTCGTCTGCATTTAGGTTTTGTTCTATGTTTGCTTTTTACATCATCTATTTTTGTTGTATGTTGATGTCATTTAGTAGCTGATTATAGGAAATTCTGTGTGTAAACGGTATGGAGAGCCTTGACACAAAGTACCATTTGCTAAATGCTGTTGCTTATGTGGAAATTCTTCTGGTGCTTCTTCTACTATGCCTAGTTCAAATGCAAATATGAAGCAATATTAGGTTGGTAACAACATCAGTTACATTTTCTTGTGGTATATCACCTTCTTCCCTGTAAATCAATGTTCGCTAGTGTTAGTCTTTATTGAAACACTTGCAAAACGGTTAGTTAATGACGTTACATTTAGTGAGCCACTATTAACGAAGCATCAGAACTTCAGATGTGGAGACATGATTATAACACTTATATAACAAATTAGATGTGGATATATTTAATTTGGGGGTGCGTTGTGACTTATAAATAAAGAGTAGTTCTGAATAATGGAGCTCATAACATTCTTCCAGTTGTTGGCAGTAATTCTGACTGCTTATCTGTTTTTGTGTTTGCCTTCTTTCCATAGTATTCTACTAACTTATAAACGTAAATTTTGCGCTGTGTTTTTACAGGTATTTTAGTGTGGAAATAGCATTGCGACACATGACAGACATCATATAACGATTTAGATGTGTAAAATAATCAGTTTTTGAATCCTTTGTGCCTTACACTATTGTGGTACAATGATCGAAGTCTGAATGCTGCCATCTGTTAGTGACAGCAAACAACAGGAGCATAAAGTAGCAGCTGATTTTACTTCGTATTTGAAAGTTTTGTGAAATAGTGGTTAAAGTAAAATACCTCTTTCGCAACCGCGAATTTCTATTTTTTAAATTAAATTACAAAATCCAGCAGTAGTTTTTAGTTATTTATGGAGATTATATTTTATAGTTTTTCTCATATTTCATAGCGAATGTTGTATAGTTTCAAATGAAGTTCATAGATGTAGGAAAGTCCATTGTCTGACATAAACAGCTTTTTCTGGTGGAGAATGAAAACTTATTGGCAATATTTTTTGACATAGCGTCTTCAGAGACAAATATGTTAGAAAATGACGCCATTATACATAAATATCTTTAAAAGTGGCACTAGTTCAAGGGTAGCTTACATGATGTTTTCGGAACAATGCATATCATCGAACTTGGATCCAATTCGATTGAAGTTTGCACGTTTTCACAGCTACATTCTGGCTGAGTGTCTCATTTTAATACTTAATTGTGATTGGCTAGAGGGGATGGAGAGATATGATTTACCACATCATGATGATGATGCCACTCACAAGGTTGAGGATGTCACTGGCAATAGGGTTGGTGTCACTAAGAAGGAGGACGGGTCTTGTGATGTCACCGGTGGGGGTAAGGGATGTGCACATTCTCGCATTCAAAGCATTTGGGAGACGTTTGAACTTTAAAGTGGCCCAGAATGCGTATTAATGTCCTACTTGTGTAGAATTAAAGGAAAGTTAAAATTAGATTTTTTTTTACTGTCCACATTTAAGAACTGTTATTCTTTGATAAACACCAGGGAGGTCGTGCAGTGTTTCCGGAATCAGCAGAAGATTAACAGCTGTTTCTTGCTGTAAGTTAAGAAGCTGAAGTTTTTTATCATGCAGCAGGTTTATCTTTTTGTTCCAAGATGGCCGCCGAGTAAGTGACGCCAGAAATTATTTCCAGAAAGTTAAGTGATTTAGACAGGAATATAATTTAGTTTAACGCCGATAACAAATTAAATACGTGCATTAGTGTATCGTTTAGTCTTGCCGTTGAAGGTTTGACTTTGCGTTGCGTAATTTTTCGGAAAACATGTAAAGATCGTAACTTCGCGAAGTCGCGCTTAGGCTTAAATTTTGTAAACGTGTTTGTTTCTTGTTTCACGGTAATTTAACTAGTTTCTCGGTAACAAATAAGTAAACTACCGTAAATAGCGTATAACTTCATTGTTTTAAAACAGATTTCAGAAAAACAGCGTAACTTTATACCAGAAACTTGCTTATATACGTTTGTTTATAGGCTTAATTCTCGTAACGTTTTTGGAGAATCAAACTTAAAGTATCTCGTTTAATTGTTCTTTTTTCATTCCATCGAGTGAAATATACAGTAAATAGCGTATACCTTCATTGTTTTAACACAGATCTCAGAAAAACAGCGGAATTTTAAATCAGGAACTTGCTTACATACATTTGTGAATAGGCTTAATTCTTGTAACGTCTTTTTTTCGATTTTCGGTAATTTAATTGATTTATTCTAGCTAAAGTATTATTTTTGCGATGAGTGAGAAGTGCCTGACTTGCCGTAGAATTGTTAGTTCCGGGGTTTGGTGTGATGCATGCAGTAGTTTTTTTCACTGTGGGGATTGCAGTGTCGTGGGTGTCGGGGAAGTTGATCATGCTCATCAGTGGTTATGTAGGATTTGCAGCAGAGATAGGAAGATAGTGGAACAGGAGAGGAAAATTGCTGCTCATCAGGCTGAGCTAGATCAGGCTAGGGAAGATCTGGACAGGTTAAGGAGGGAGAAGGGCAAAGAGAGGTGGGAAGTGGCAACAGGTAACAGAAGGAACAGGCCTAGAACTAAGTCTGACAGTTTTGTGGTGAATGTCAAAAATAAGTTTGACCTGTTGCTTCAGTTAGAAACTGATGAGCCTCAAGCAGAGGTAGGTGTAGACAGGACACAACAAACTTTCAATAGGAAATTGAAAAAGAATATAGGAAAGTCATCGAAAAGGAAGAAAGTTTTGTTGTTAGGCAGTTCTTATGCCAGAGGTGTAGGCCAACTTCTGCAGGAGGAATTTGGACCAGAATACCAGGTCACAAATTTTTCAAACCAAGTGCTAGTCTGGATCAGGTGACAGAGGATTAAGGTTCACTCTGTAAAGGATTTACCAGGGAAGACACCGTGGTTATTGTGGGAGGGCCAGGGAACAGCATCGACAGAGATCCTGGGTACATTATAGAGTGTGACCTGGTAAAGATTGCGTCGGCATCGAGACACACCAATGTTGAATTTGTATCTGTCCTGAGACGCCATGACCGGCCTCATTTGAACTCTTCTGTTGGGAGAGTTAATTTGGAGTTGGAACGGCTGCTTGGGTCGGGTGCGGGGGCTCATATTGATGTGGTTCCTGTTGATTCTCTCAGTAGGTGGGACTATACCAGGCACGGCCTACATCTCAACAGGAAAGGGAAGGGGAAACTGGCTGGGGTAATAGCAGGAAATTTAAGGGGGGGAGGCACTGCCATGAATGGTAAAATACCAGTGGTTACAGGTGTTGGAGCAGCACCTTTTTTAGGATAGGTAAGACAGAAACATGTCAAGTTCTACGAGAGGTCAGGATTGAAACAAATCTCCAGTTTAGGAAAGAAATTAAACTGCACAATTCTAGCACATTGGATCACCAATCACAGCTGTCAGTTATAAATTTTCACCAATCACCAGAAATTTTATCTCCACCAAGTTGTATCTCAGTCCTAGGTAATTGCATTGATGAATTAAAGTCACCCAACCCAGTTGACATAATCTGCCTCTCTGAACACCATGTGACCACTGGTATAGGAACTAGGCCTAAGCACAATGAGAAACTCAGACAGGAGAGTACTGCAAATGTTAGAATAAGGAAAGGTTCTCATAAAAGTATAATTAAAAATAATGTAAGTATATTTCATCAAAATATTGGGAGTTTAAAGAATAAAATAGATGAGCTTCTGGTTTGTTTAGAAGATTTAGAAGCTGAGGATGAAATAGATATACTATGCCTGTTTGAGCATCACATTGTTACTGATATGAATAAGGTAAATGCAAGTGGATAGAAGCTCTCTGCACATCCATAGAGGAATTTTTAGATATAAATTAAGAGAAAAAGATAAAAAAATAAATAATTAAAAAAATAAAAATAAAAAAGTTGTTATATTAGTTTAAGTATGTTGTTAAATTAACTTAATTATGTCATGTATTGGAATATTTGACTCGTTCCACATCATTACAAAATATCGTATTCATGATCCATGGAACTAGTATTAATCTAATCTAATCTAATCCATGTCAGCAAAAACATTGTACAGCTGTTCAGACTAACAGCTGTTAGCCTTCATTGTTGTATAGCTTGTTTCGTCCACACTTTTTCCTGAATGGTTGGATCTACGTGACACGGAAGACGAATAAATGCTTACCGCAGTTCACTGTGGGCTTTAAGAAACACTTGCACAGCGTGAGAAGTATTTGACTGCCTTTAAGAAATGGAGAGACCCCAGCTGTTAACAAGTAAAGTATCAGTAACACGTTTTATGCTAATATGCGCGTCACGAACGTTTCATTACCCAGCCACACGCAATTTTAGAGCAGCCCATGTCTCGACGAGAGTGCGCCAGCAGCTCGCAATGCAGTTTATTATTTCGCCACTCACGGTCACGTTTGCCGTCACATAAATAAATGTTGCGCTTCATGGCCCAGGTTGCAGCGTTCTTTGAAGCTAGCTGCACACACATACTCATATATGAAAGAGAACGCTCGTAATCAAATCATTGGGTACACTGGTTCTTTGATCACGAAGATGAAAGAAAAAGGAAGACCTACTAGCAATGTAGTAGAAAGGCGTTGCCAAACGTCTCACGTTTTCCTGAGTTTACCGACATTTGAAAGCTTAGTCAAGCCATGTAATTGACTTCTTCAGCACCTTCTTGTCACGTTAACTACATCAGCAAATTTCCGTACTTCTTATCTCCAAACCTGAGCATTTATGGCATTCTATACGTTGCATCAGACCGATAAACAAAGGATTCGGCTACACGCAGATTAAAAGAAAATTGCCGGGGAAACACACGTCAGAGTTCGAAACAAATTTAAGTTTTCTTTTTTACAAACGAAATACGATATGGTTTTTCTTTGCGTCAATCCGGACGCATTGTTGTATAGGAGGATGTCTGCTTCCGCTTTCTTGCGACTTTCACTACGAAACAAATTTTCAGGAGTAGTAATAGTATACTAACTATAACAATGCTATTAAACAGCAGTTCAGATGTATGAAAATGAAATTTTAAAATGGTCGAAAAGTGTGTACTCAGTCTGTGCTATGCTGACGACGGTGTATCGCGCTGGAAGAAGAACAACTACTTCGCCCGCAGAAAAAAAGCGCACATGCAGAGTCACATCAACACTCACTGCCACTAAAGACGATTCTTAATAAATTGAGGCGAAATGCGTATTCCCAACATGAACTGCAATTAACCAGTTGCATGCAGATGAAACATTGACTCGTCATTATACACTACTGGCCATTAAAATTACTACACCAAGAAGAAATGCAGATGATAAACGGGTATTCATTGGCCAAATATATTATACTAGAACTGACATGTGATAACATTTTCACGCAGTCTGGGTGCATAGACCCTGAGAAATCAGTACCCAGAACAATCACCTCTGGCCGTAATAACGGACTTGATACGCCTGGACATTGAGTCAAACAGAGCTTGGATGGCGTGTACAGGTACAACGGCCCATGCACCTTCAACACGATACCACAGTTCATCTAGAGTAATCACTGTCGTATAGTGACGAGCCAGTTGCTCGGCCACCATAACCAGACGTTTTCAGTTGGTGACAGATCTGGAGAATGTGCTGGCCAGGGCAGCAGTCGAACATTTTCTGTATTCAGAAAATGTTGAAATGTAGGGTTTCGCAGGGATTGAATGAAGGGTAGTGCCACGGGTCGTAACATATCAGAAATGTCACGTCCACTGTTCAAAGTGCCGTCAGCGTGAAAAAGAGGTGACCGGGACGTGTAACGAATGGCACCCCACACCATCACGCCGGGTGATACGCCAGTATGGCGTTGACGAATACACACTTCCAATGTGCGTTCACCGCGATGTCGCCAAACACGGATGCGACCATCATGATGCTGTAAACAGAACCTGGATTCATCCGAAAAAATGAGTTTTTGCCATTCGTACACCCAGGTTCGTCATTGAGTACACCATCCCAGGCTCTCCTGTCTGTGATGGAGCGTCAAGGGTAACCGCAGCCATGGTCTCCGAGCTGATAGTCCATGCTGCTGCAAACATCGTCGAACTGTTCGTGCAGATGGTTGTTGTCTTGCAAACGTCCCCATCTGCTGACTCAGGGATCGAGACGTGTCTGCACGATCCGTTACAGTCATGCGGATAAGATGCCTGGCATCTCGACTGGTAGTGATACGAGGCCGTTGGGATCCAGCACGGCGTTCCGTATTACACTCCTGAACCCACCGATTTCATATTCTGCTAACAGTTATTGGATCTTGACCAAGGCGAGCAGCAATGTCGCGATACGATGACCCGCAATCGCGATAGGCTACAATCCGACCTTTATCAAAGTCGGAAACGTGATGGTACGCATTTCTCCTCCTTACACGAGGCATCACAACAACGTTTCACCATGCAACGCCGGTCAACCGCTGTTTGTGTATGAGAAATCGGTTGGAAACTTTCCTCATGTCGCCGGCCGGTGTGGCCGTGCGGTTCTAGGCGCTACAGTCTGGAGCCGAGCGACCGCTACGGTCGCAGGTTCGAAACCTGCCTTGGGCATGGATGTGTGTGATGTCCTTAGGTTAGTTAGGTTTAATTAGTTCTAAGTTCTAGGCGACTGATGACCTCAGAAGTTAAGTCGCATAGTGCTCAGAGCCATTTGAACCATTTTTCTCCTCATGTCACCACGTTGTAGGTGTCACCATTGGTGCCAATCTTGTGTGAATACTCTGAAAAGCTAATCATTTGCATATCACAGCATGTTCTTCCTGTCGGTTAAATTTCGCGTCTGTAGCACGTCATCTTCGTGGCGTAACAATTTTAATGGCCAGTAGTGTACTTAAGGACTTCAGAAATATTTTCAAGTTTTAAAACTCCTGCTCAATATCAACCACCTTTAGTCAACATGTACACATTATTTGCATGCCAACAGACCCAGAAATCTGTCAGCGTCCCTGAATGCTCCTTTCACCCACGGATGCGTAATGAGCATTCGCCTATAGTGTCGACGGCAATTACACATACGATCATTTGAGTCACAGTACATTTCGTAATTCCAATGAAGGGCATGATTGAGCCTTGATAACGATGTCACAGGTCACAATAATAAAAAGACTCCCTATCAGTAGAAGGTAAGCGGCTTTGGGCAGTTCTGGGGAATTTTCCGTGAGTTAAGACGCTTACTACGTGAGTAATGGGACAAACACTTTGAGATGATTCGATCCTAGTATGTAGTACGGTGGTAACATTCTCGACACCACCATATCGAAGTGAAGCCATTTTCTTGTGCTGAAGGATAATAAATATCACACCAAGTTTTCAGTTGCTGTTTATGAATTTCAGATCACTTCAAAGACAGTATGAAGCCATCCATGTGCAACCTTTGATAAATCGACAACCACAAGACAAGGGAACTATGTATTCGGCAAGGTGCTGATGTGCGATGAAAAACCAACGCAGTATGGTGTTGCGTGACCAGGTTTCTCTGAAACCGCTCCCAACCTATATTAGAATACTTAATGTTCATTTTCTTGATCAAGTAGCCGATTACTGACGGTGCGTGTAATAACTGCCATCGAGATTCAGTACCTCCAGTAACTATTCCTTTTATTGCTTTCTGTTCAGTTCTCTTTTTAGAAAGGAACTGCTCAGTTGGAAGCCTAAAAGCAGAATAGCTAAAGATAAGAATCCTTCTGAAGCCAGCGATTCAGAAGCCGACCAGTCCGTCGAGCCCGCTAACATATCGGCTCTGCCCCGACACCTTCGGCCCTGTGTGGACGATTTTATAGCTGCAGCGTCGAGGGCCGTGGTGCGTCGGCCCCACCGGCGCACCGCTGCCTTCTAGCCCCAGCCTCTGCCTGCCACTGCACACTCCGTCCTTTTCCCTTATGTTTCGGTATGGTGGAAACTGCCGCACGAGTAGGCGCAGGTAGGGTCCACAATACAGTCGCAGTGTGCCACGACACAGTCGGACCGGTGGGTGACCCGCTCGGCGGGAGGAGGGGCGGTTGTCGGATTCGTTGGCCTGTGAATGGGTGGCTTAAGAGGAGTTGGCTAACATAAAACTGTTCAGAATCCCAGGCAAAGGCACAGCCTCCGGTAAACTGAAAAGCATTGTATTTCCTCTCACCTCGCGTCCTCCAAGTGGGTCTTGGGACGCAGCTTTTCAACGAATACAAGAGACCTCTTGCCAGGAGTCGCTTCCCAGTGGCACATGTGAATCTTCGTTTGACGCCTCGAAATAACGTTCTTTTTAAACTTTCAGAACCTTGCGAGATGGTTACTTCTTATTGTTATTTTTTCGTAGAGCACGCTCTTTTCGGCTGTGCCTACGTGTCCGCTGTTTCACAGGTCCGTTTCTCAATTGTACCACGTAGTGGGAGACATTTTCTGCCTTCCTCCATACCTCAGAGCCCTATTGGTTGAAAACAGCGAAAATCCGCAAGAGTAGGAGATTGCATAACATCTTTAGTTGTTTTATTGTCCGCCCCCTGTAGCTGAGTGGTCAGCGCGACAGAATGTCAATCCTAGGGGCCCGGGTTCGATTCCCGGCTGGGTCGGAGATTTTCTCCGCTCAGGGGTTGGTTGTTGGGTTGTCCTAATCATCATCACTTCATCCCCATCGAGGCGCAAGTCGCCGAAGAGGCGTCAAATCAAAAGACTTGCACCGGGTGAACGGTCTACCTGACGGGAGGCCCACGCCACACGACATTTTACTTGTCTAATTGGACGGAATTCACAATCTTTGTCATTATCGGGTTGCGAATTCCTTCTCTGGCGAAAAGTCATAGGGTATCCACCAGGAGGACGCTTCACGTTAGCCTTTGGAAGGGTACACTTCACTCTAGGCAACAAAAGCCCGATAACTTGTGGCTGGGAGATCATGTAGTACAAACTCGTTGCTGAACGACTGATGAGGTAAGCCTGGTCGTCTCACGGAAAGATGTTTTCACTCGGGTACTGTGGACGAACAGAGAGCTAAACTGCGGGCGTCCAGCCGCTGTCGTCACCGTCTTCCGCATTACTCTACGAGTATGATAACATGCGCCATCCTTGCGATCGGGAATTCCGTGGGGACGCTATATTAGATCATTCACCTCCGGAGTCACTTATTCCTATTTAATACTTCTCAACCAGCTAGTTAGCTTTCACGATGCGCTTTGGTGATCTCATTGGTGTAAGATCCTATTTTTCTTTGCTCTTCTTGTAATTCACTAACCATGCTTACAGTCACTGGTCGTATTCACGTACTATCTGTATAACTTCGTATTTATCGTGCCCATCTACCTGGAACATGATTACAGTTCATTACTAGAAACCCCTTGTAGAAGTACTTAATGCTCAGTTGCTTATATCGTGAGTAATTTATGTGCTTTAATTTCCAATAATAAATCTGGTTGTTATAATGACCACTTGTTTCTGTTTCGCATTAGATGACACCTCCAATTATTAATGTCTATGTGCGGGTGTGTTACCCGTATTTTCTAGGTTGATTGAACTACCGCCATTAGTTTATTTGTATTTTACTTGGTTTTAGGTGGACCCTATTTGAGACGTTTTTAACAAGACTCAACAAATGCCATTTTTTTTTTCAAATAGCGTTACCTGACCGGATCCTGTTACCGCAATACGAGACTGAGATAGTGGCTAAACGAAAATACGACAAAACTCTATTTACCGTTGTAAAATGCACATGAATGTAGCAAATTTTCACAAACCTCTACATCTCCGTTTTTTAAGGTTTCACAAAACTCAACTAGTCCTTCTCTTATACTGCATGGTTGGAAGTTAGAACACACAATTTAGAAATTAAATTTAATAATCTTCACAATCGCACGTGTCTATTGTAAGGCAATCGCACAAACATTCTACAAGACAAACCAACTGTTTGCTAAACGTTAGTTGGTCAAGAATGCGTACCCTTCCACTTAATTCTCTTTCACGTTTAGCCACTGTGCACTCTTGCACCCTGCAATGAAGATCTGAATGTAGACTGTAACCATACTGAAACAGCTTAAAGAAGACACATACAAAGCAGAATGTTTGTATTTCAATGATTTTATTCGTTTTAGAGATAGCCTTATTTGTTTGAAATGTTTGAGCCCAGTAAGTCCTCAAAGAAAGGCAAGACGTCATTTAGTGTACATATTTCAGAAAATAGTTCGTCACAGTTTATATTTATGATGAAATAATCTATGTAGGTCATAGGTTGAGTCCCAAAAACGACCAGCTTAGAGACAGAAGTGATGACATTTTCTACAGGACCTGACGATCATTTTGTAGGACAATGCTCAAGCACGTACAGTGCAAGTTGTTGCTGATTTGTTTGCTGATTGGTCTGCTAAATGCTATACCACCTACTGCACTCCCCTGACTTAAGCCCTCGTGAGTTCAACTCGATTTCTAAACTGAAGGAAACACTTCACGGCATTCGCTTCAGAACTGCTACAAATTCGTCGGGCATTAGATCGCACCGCTCGAACTGTCAACACAACTGGCACTGCTAAGAGTATCCTATGACTTCCACATCGCTGGCAACGGGTTATACACAATGCTGGTTACTACTTTGAAGGTCAGTAAAACTTTGGAACACGTATCTATTTTGTACGAGCTGTAAATAAATAGTTGCCACTATTAAAGTTCCAACCCTCGTACTTCGAATCAGAAGAAACTATTTCTTTGTCTATTAATAATTTCGTAACTCAACTTCAGGAAAATTGAATGTATTTCATTATCAGTTTCCATGTGTGTTTTATGCTTGTATTAAATTAATGCATAACATTGTGGACAAAATAAATGTAAATCTCTGTAAATGTTACTTCATCGTCCAAATGTGCCTGGCAGTGTTGTCTTCACCCAGGCTTAGAACATAGGATATCAACAATGGCCAGTTCTGGAGCAATCTGTCTACAACAGAAAAGTAAATCGAAAAGCGAGTAGGAATATGCCGGAGTAGTGTGGAGTACTCTGACTGTAGGAAGTCAAAGAAGTTCTTTAGTTCACGCACCTTTTTCGCGATTGAAGAATACTCATTCAAAACCTTAACCACTAACGATTCAACATCTTATGACAGTAGTTTTAGTCCATATTTCGCAGAATTGTGCAGTATATGTAGTGACAATCTCCTGCAATAAGTTGTGGTGCTTAAAACTTTTTCTTTTCAACTCTACGAAAACAGATCGGTTTTTCTCATAATTGCCGGAACAATTGTTCGTACCATTAGCAACTAGTTCTATCCCGAAAGACCAGTCTTACCGATGCTCTCTTTAAGCTTCTTGGCTGCAGAAGTTGATGTTTCGTAAGCAGCAAAAATCTGTAACAGCTGAAGACGTTCCCATTTCTTGTTCAAGGTACTCTATAGTATCTGGAAAAAATTTTATATTTCCTTTATTTGGAGCCTCACATGCAGTCGAGAATGGAGTTGTACCAACATTTTTTCAAAATTTGTTGCAGAGAATGTGGAGCCAACACATTCTCTACTATAGCTTCAGGCCGTCCACAGTGGATATTGGATGACAGTTTCGAATCTTGAAACAAAAAGTGAGATAGGAGAGCATTTCCATAGTCCTGCGGATGGTAACTGTGATGATTTTTAACTCCATCGTATGTTAACATTAGTTTCGTGGCTGACACTTCCTCTTCCTGACCAGATCGCGTTGGCACGAAATACCTTTGAACAGTGGAGTTTCGTAACACACCTCGCATCTTATCAATATGAGTCTCGGTACTGGCATGAAGCTTTACTACTTTCACTGAGTCGTATTCCACTGTAAACCTTACATGGCCTCTTTTACAGCATCCGGTCTATTCATCTTGTTTCGAAAGCCACCCCCAAAAACACTGTTTCTTGTAGCCATTTGCCATTAAAATAACATCCCTACGCTGTTTTTTAGCCTGCGGCATTTGAGAAATTCGCTATAGTATGATGTTATATACGCAAACGTATCACTCAGTCACTGCAGTGACGTTCTTACGTACTTCAATTTTGAGCTAAATCCATGCCGTGTGCGGTTTACCTAAAACAGGCACGACAAAATACTTCATTACAATCAATCAACCACGTGCAACTATGGATATACTTGGCGCGTTCATTTGTTCGACAACGGTTTACCTTTTAAAATTAGTAGGTGGTCTTTATTGCAAGCACTGATAATAAAATTAAAACGTGACATTGTCGCAGCTTGTTTTGTTTGTTGTTTTTTGCCGCTGTATAATATAGCTGTGCAGAAAAGAAAATAGACACAAACAGATGTTGTAACTCTGCTTTATTGTCCACAAGTAAGTGACATGCAGCTGTCGTAAGAAAATACAAGCTATTATTAGCCTGTCTGTCCTAGTTCGTTCTTGTTGGAGCGGTTTTCAAATGACTTGTCAACAATGAACACCGCGGTGTAATAGAAGTACAAATCCTCTCTGACATCTTTGACAACCCTTGCCAAACAAACAAACAAGCCAACTTATATTAAAATACCCTGGCATTCGTTGCGACGAATCCACTATGCTCCCAACTTGTGACACAATTTGATACAAATTTTTGATAGTAAGGAATAATCAAACTGAATATTTTAATTGACTCCATTTTCATTATCAGGCGTCTGTAAAAATAAATTTTAAAAGAATGAAACTATAAATATGAATTTAGCCTAATTTAAGGGGGCCCAAAAACCGGACTTTTCCCTTCCAGTAGGGACGTTCGACTGGACACCATAGTTTTTATTTGAAAACAGATTGTCCAGTCTAAAACTAGATAGCTGGTAACGCTAGTGTAGGCACACTGCTATCGACATAATACATTCCAAATAAGAGTTAAATGAGTTTGAGATGATTTCTGGCTTCTGTTAAACTTTTGATGAGCGAAAAATCACGAAACTTTCAGACTGTTCTCAGTTTTTTCCTTATAATTCGATAACGATACTTCCTACAAATCTCTTTGGATTGATGTAAACAAATGATTATGAAATTATTATGTTTAATGTACTTGTTACTCTGTCCTGTGCGCTAGATAACGAAATTACCAACAAAAACGCGTCTTTTTCGACACATAACTTCATAGCGCAGACAGCAAAGAAAACTAACCTTACTCCATTTTAATTAAAATGTAAAAGTAATTGTAAACGCACCTGATGATGGGAGCATGCTGCAGAAACACATCACGCTAATAAAATATTAGGAACGAGTGACTGTTGTAGCATGCGTTATTTCATAAAAATCTTCGAAAATAGTCACAGCTCTCAAACAACATACATGTGACGTCGACAAATTTAAGTAAAAATGTTGTAGCTTACAATCCAGGTACGAAAACATTATCAATACAGTGGGAACTGTATTACAGAACTGAATTACAGAAAGTGACGGTATTTTATGTAGAAAATCGTCCACATGAATCGGAGGTCTTGACAGTTTGCAGCTTCAGCCACACATAACAAGCTACAACGGTTTTAAGCAAACATGTATTTCATAAGTCTTCCATAGTGAAAAAAGATACAATAAAATGTACAGAGCACAAAACAACAAGAGAATGAGAACACCATCCATTGGTGGGAAGGTATTCGTCGTGCCATATTTCTGTCACCTAGAGAAGTGGCGGAATAGTAAGGCGCTGCGTTCGTATTCTGGAATATAGCGGTACCACTAACTGTCCGGCCATCCTGATTTACGTTTTCCGATGTGTCCCTAAGTCGTTTAAGGCGAATGTCGGGATGATCCCTTTAAATGTGAGGGCCGATTTCTTTCCTTACACTTCACCAGTCCAAGTTTGTGCTCCTTTTCCAGTGACCTCGAAACGTCGTTGAGAGGACGTCAGATCTTAATCTTCCTTCCGTACCTCTACGAGATTGCGCTTCGACCTCGAATAGTATCCCTGGTCTGCGGCCAAGTAACCAAAATCAGCCAATCTGTTTTTGTACTGATTTTCTACCACACAAAGCAGATTTGATTACCTAGTGCTTATGATCGATTTTTTTTTTTTCCTCCGGAGGTTCGGTCTGAAAATCTTAGCCTTACCAGCATATTTGGACGGTCCTAGAAAGCACTAGTGATAGATAATGCAAGTTTTATGCATCTAAACTGTAAGTCTGCTCCTCTAGACGTTATGGCTAACTCGACGCCGGTTCTACGTTGAAGCAGAAAGCCAAGAAATGACGGTGTGTCACCTTGTTTTAACTCCTTAGTGTACTTGACTTTTACATGTAACGCTTTCTGCCCACTTAATCAAACCAAGAAGGTATCAATATATCAATAAAAGCAGTCTTTCTAAGGGCACTGCTTCCGAAGTATTCCATACATGCAATGGACACAACCAATGTTACACGCGGCCCGAAAGTGTAGATCTGACATCTGACAAATTTGTGTTACAAGAACTATTTTGTTTCCATTGTGCGTTTTGGATAAACTCTTCTTAGTTTCTAAGCCTTGTGCTTTGTAATAAAACCCTCGATCTTACGACAGCATCCAGAATAAGTATACCAATTGCTGGGTATCGTTTCAGATTCTTGATTCTACTAAATAGACCTTCGAACAACCTGTGTGAAATTCACAGCTACTGTTCTTCCTTGCTAACAGCAAACGTAGAATCTAAAACCTTTGAGTTACTTCACACAGAGAGAGCGATAGTTCTAAGAAGAACACTACTAAAAATTGTTGGCAAGCCAAAAAATTAACAGCCGACTGAAAATGGCCATTAATTTCTATGCTATAAAAGTAAGCGCAGTTAAAGAAGCAGTTATCCTTGTTATCCTAGAAGTGTTTTAGAATAATTAGAGCTTCGCAAGTTGAAATCTCATGTCACTATCCATGTTTGTGACACCGTGAATATACACTCCTGGAAATGGAAAAAAGAACACATTGACACCGGTGTGTCAGACCCACCATACTTGCTCCGGACACTGCGAGAGGGCTGTACAAGCAATGATCACACGCACGGCACAGCGGACACACCAGGAACCGCGGTGTTGGCCGTCGAATGGCGCTAGCTGCGCAGCATTTGTGCACCGCCGCCGTCAGTGTCAGCCAGTTTGCCGTGGCATACGGAGCTCCATCGCAGTCTTTAACACTGGTAGCATGCCGCGACAGCGTGGACGTGAACCGTATGTGCACTTGACGGACTTTGAGCGAGGGCGTATAGTGGGCATGCGGGAGGCCGGGTGGACGTACCGCCGAATTGCTCAACACGTGGGGCGTGAGGTCTCCACAGTACATCGATGTTGTCGCCAGTGGTCGGCGGAAGGTGCACGTGCCCGTCGACCTGGGACCGGACCGCAACGACGCTCGGAGGCACGCCAAGACCGTAGGATCCTACGCAGTGCCGTAGGGGACCACACCGCCACTTCCCAGCAAATTAGGGACACTGTTGCTCCTGGGGTATCGGCGAGGACCATTCGCAACCGTCTCCATGAAGCTGGGCTACGGTCCCGCACACCGTTAGGCCGTCTTCCGCTCACGCCCCAACATCGTGCAGCCCGCCTCCAGTGGTGTCGCGACAGGCGTGAATGGAGGGACGAATGGAGACGTGTCGTCTTCAGCGATGAGAGTCGCTTCTGCCTTGGTGCCAATGATGGTCGTATGCGTGTTTGGCGCCGTGTAGGTGAGCGCCACAATCAGGACTGCATACGACCGAGGCACACAGGGCCAACACCCGGCATCATGGTGTGGGGAGCGATCTCCTGCACTGGCCGTACACCACTGGTGATCGTCGAGGGGACACTGAATAGTGCACGGTACATCCAAACCGTCATCGAACCCATCGTTCTACCATTCCTAGACCGGCAAGGGAACTTGCTGTTCCAACAGGACAATGCACGTCCGCATGTATCCCGTGCCACCCAACGTGCTCTAGAAGGTGTAAGTCAACTACCCTGGCCAGCAAGATCTCCGGATCTGTCCCCCATTGAGCATGTTTGGGACTGGATGAAGCGTCATCTCACGCGGCCTGCACGTCCAGCACGAACGCTGGTCCAACTGAGGCGCCAGGTGGAAATGGCATGGCAAGCCGTTCCACAGGACTACATCCAGCATCTCTACGATCGTCTCCATGGGAGAATAGCAGCCTGCATTGCTGCGAAAGGTGGATATACACTGTACTAGTGCCGACATTGTGCATGCTCTGTTGCCTGTGTCTATGTGCCTGTGGTTCTGTCAGTGTGATCATGTGATGTATCTGACCCCAGGAATGTGTCAATAAAGTTTCCCCTTCCTGGGACAATGAATTCACGGTGTTCTTATTTCAATTTCCAGGAGTGTATAATTACAGTAAAGAAAGAAAATAAGGGTTATTCAAGTATTCGGTATAGCGAAGTAGTTGATGCCCTTACGAAAGACAGCATGAAAGATGGGGATCTGTGACCTATAAATGTTCCGCACTCGATTTTTCATGTTTCAAAAACAGTAGGACTGGTGATGACAATTTCGCAGCGGTAAAAAGATTACATAAGCTTCATTCCAGGACTCCATACCAACTAAACTGTGACATAGGAGAATCTTGCAGGTAGAAATTTTAAATCAATTATTCGAAAAAGAGTAAGACTCACTTATGTCCCTGTGTGTCACTACAGACTCGGAATGACAGATTATTGTACCTGCAGTGAATAGCTAGAAGACGAGGATTCTGAGGCACTTTACGTCACTATGTAACAATTATAATACAAATCAAGAAACATGTATTTCCGTATTACGAGCCAGAGATATTTCGGAATGATAACACGTTACCTCCAAGAAAGAAAGGTAAGAAGGTTTGGTGCTTAAAGTCTAGTGAACGACGAGATCGTTATGCATGGAGCACAAATTATTGTGTAGGAAGGTTGGAACGGAAGTCATACGAGGTGTTTCCAAAGGAACCAGACCGGCATTCCCCTTAAACGGATCAGGGAAATCACGGACCACTTAAATCTGGATGCTAGGACGGAGGTTTGAATCGCTGTCCACCTGAATACCAATCTAGAGTCTTCCTATTGCTCCACCTGTCTCATGCTACGTACAAGAAGTGGACACAAATTCCTGATGTGCTGTTGTAAAACGACCGTAGGCTTACAGAGAACGTATCATAAGTGAGCGTAGACTACGATAATCTTCCTAGTGGCCTTGGTCAGTTGACGTCGTACCCACATTATCTTTACGTAAGGTGTATTGCATACCTATTAGGAGTTACCTCAGTTTGATCGCCTTGGCAACTATGCTATCGGTGTCTTAACTAAATTCCCGTTGAAACTGGAAGAGGCGAACCATCTAGAAACTGAGTGAGGGTATATAAAGGGCTATGTAACCAACGGAACATTTTTGTTCTAAATAGTTATCGTTCTGTCTTTTACTTAAAAATAAACAGTATTTAGCCGGCCGGAGTGGCCGAGCGGTTCTAGGCGCTACAGTCTGGAACCACATGACCGCTACGGTCGCAGGTTCGAATCCTACCTCGGGCATGGATGTGTGTGATGTCCTTAGGTTAGTTAGGTTTAAGTAGTTCTAAGTTCTAGGGGACTGATGACATCAGAAGTTAAGTCCCATAGTGCTCAGAGCCATTTGAACCAATTTTTAAAAAGTATTTATACCAAAAGTGAAACTGATTCAGCGTTCTTTCGAAAACTGTGCTTAGTGTATTATATGCCAATTGTTATAGGGGCATTATCAGTTACCAAAAGCCGGCCGTCAGCTCTACTTCCCAAACATTAGTGTAGTCGTTTCTGCTGGCAGTTCAGCGATTCCTGATGGCACAAATAGAGCACCATTTCCAGCTCCAAAGTCAATTAATAATGTGGAATTAAACACCGCTTTAATTAAATTTTGTGTGTGCGTCGTATTGAGGCGACGCTAATGGAGCATATTGATCGCATACAGTTATCACAGGTTTAGTTGCCGGATTTCGAGTATTCGTATATCCCTGAAAAAGCTTATTATCTACTGCTACAGTACTGCTACAGTACCAACGGAAATCACTGCCATCACGTTTGAAGAACATCTCGGCTGCTGCTATGATAGAATACTAATACTATGCATACACTTCATTTTCTTTTTTCCTTATCCCGTACCTACATGAGGTCGGCATTGTTAAAGTTGGAGGGCGGTCGGTTGCCCCTTCCTCTCGCCACCCTTTCACCTCCTAGGACAGAAGCTATGTACCACAAAATTCTGTTTGTAGTGTCGTCCATGTGAAAATGTGCGAAGGTTTTCTAAATATTTGCGAATCGTGCAACTTGCGGTATCGACCACTATCCGGTCGGCCACACTTTCAAATACGAACGTCGCCAGGTACGCCGCCGCGTTTCCTACAGCCACCACCGCGGCACGAGGGCGCTGCCACGAACGATTACGGCGTTGCCAATGAGATGCAAGCATCCCCTCTCCGGGGCTCCAGCGGAGGTGGCACTTAAGTTAGAACGTTCATGCACTGAGCCCATTTTGTGTGTTTTCCAATGGAATAATATTTACAGACTTCCATAGTAGTCAGGGCTAGACATCTTCTTAATAGACATTGTGCTGAAGAGTGACATATTCATAAATCTTTTGTATCTAATATATTTCTACGTTCAAATCTACTGTTAGCAACAGAC
Organism: Schistocerca serialis cubense; assembly: GCF_023864345.2. Taxonomy (NCBI): domain Eukaryota; kingdom Metazoa; phylum Arthropoda; class Insecta; order Orthoptera; family Acrididae; genus Schistocerca; species Schistocerca serialis. The sequence continues at coordinate 434,316,880 of NC_064638.1, read as the reverse complement.
GCTTCTACTGGAGCAACGAAGTTAAATATTATTTTTCCTAGTTGATGTCAGATGTAGAATAAATTAATATTTGAATGCTCTCTTCATGAACGGCATCTGTTCGTCTCTTCAGTTTGCTCTAAAAAACCACACAGGATGGACAGTAACACATAACAATTTTGAGGCAGGGGTTGGGAACCACCCCGATATTCACCTAGTCTGATGTGGGAAACCGCCTAAAAGCCACATCCCGGCTGACCAGTACACCGAACCTCGTCATTAATACGCAGTGCGAATGCGATCAGAGGCCAGCGCACCTTCCCGAATCCAGGAAGCGGCGTACTACACTACTGGCCATTAAAATTGCTACACGAAGAAGAAATTCAGATGAAACACGGGTATTCATTGGACAAATATATTATACTAGAACTGACATGTGATTACACTTTCACGCAGTTTGGGTGTGTAGATTCTGAGAAATCAGTACCCAGAACAACCACCTCTGGTCGTAATAACGGCCTTGATACGCCTGGGCATTGAGTCAAACAGAGCTTGGATGGCGTGTACATGTATAGCTGCCCATGCAGCTTCAACACCATACCACAGTTCATCAAGAGTAGTGACTGGCGTATTGTGACGAGCCAGTTGATCGGCCACCATTGACCAGACGTTTCCAATTGGTCAGAAATCTGGAGAATGTGCTGGCCAGGGCAGCAGTCTAACATTTTCTGTATCCAGAAAGGCCCGTACAGGACCTGCAACATGCGGTCGTGCATTATCCTGCTGAAATGTAGTGTTTCGCGGGGATCGAATGAAGGGTAGAGCCACGGGTCGTAACAAATCTGAAATGTAACGTCCACTGTTCAAAGTACCGTCAATGCGAACAAAGTTGTCCGAGACCTGTAACCAATGGCACGCCATACCATCACGCAGGTGATACACCAGTATGGCGATGAGAAATACACGCTTCCAATGTGCGTTCACCGCGATGTTGCCAAACGCGGATGCGACCATCGTGATGCTGTAAACAGAACCTGGATTCATCCGAAAAAATGACGTTTTGCCATTCGTGCACCCAGGTTCGTCATTGAGTACACCATCGCAGGCGCTCTTGTCTGTGATGCAGCGTCAAGGGTAACCGCAGCCATGGTCTCCGAAATGATAGTCCATGCTGCTGCTAACGTCGTCGAACTATTCGTGCAGATGGTTGTTGTCTTGCAAACGTCCCCATCTGTTGACTCAGGGATCGAGACGTGACTGCACGATCCGTTACAGCCATGTGGATAGGATGCCTGTCATCTCGACTGCTAGTGTTACGAGGCCGTTGGGATCCAGCACGGCGTTCCGTATTACCCTCCTGAACCTACCGATTCCATATTCTGCTAACTGTCATTGGATCTCGACCAACGCGAGCAGCAATGTCGCGATACAATAAACCGCAATCGTGATAGGCTACAATCCGACCTTTATCATAGTCGGAAACGTGATGGTATGCATTGCTCCTCTTTACACGAGACATCGCAACAACGTTTCACCAGGCAACGGCGGTCAACTGCTGTTTGTGTACGAGAAATCGGTTGGAAACTTTCCTCATGTCAGCACGTTGTAGGTGTCGCCACCGGCGCCAACCTTGTGTGAATGCTCTGAAAAGCTAATCATTTGCATATCACAGCATCTTTTTCCTGTCGGTTAAATTTCGCGTCTGTAGCACGTCATCTTCGTCGTGTAGCCATTTCAATGGCGAGTAGTGTAAGACGTGTGGCTACCCTGGTGGCAATGGTAGGACATACACTGACGAGCCGAGACAGTGACCGCTGTCCAACGTGATAATGAATGCCGCCTGGTGGCGTTGCTAGCGCGTGACGCGGCAAGGAAAGTCCGTAAGCGGAGTAGGGACGAATGAGGAACTCTTCTAGCAAATGAACAAAGCTAAAGACATAAGCGACTTGACAGAGGGCAGACTTTAATGCCCCGGCGCGTTAGAACGAGCATCTCAGAAGCGGCCAGGCTAGTCGGCTGTTGCTATCCAGTTATGGTGAGTATCTATGGAAAGCAGTGGAGGACGTTGGAATCAAGAGTAGGCTACAGGATGCTACACGTCCACGCCTTCTCACAGAGCGTGGTGTTCGGAGGCTTGCCCGTTCCGCGATGCAGAGAAGGCAGCGAAATGTGGCAGATCTGACGGCAGAGTACATTGCTGGTGCGGTACAGGTTTTTCCGAGCACACGGTTCGGTGCACACTGTCGAATACGGGACTCCGTAGCAAATGACTGCTAGGTGTCAACGTGTCGACCCAACGACGTCCTCAACTGAAGACCTCGGCTGTGAACAGTTTTACAGGACAGGTTGACTGTTTTGAGAAAATGCACAGTAACGTTTCAATAAATTCTCACAAATAAGATACCTCAAGTACATCCACTGTGATTCTTTTATTTCGGTAAGTCATTGTTATCAAACATTTTAAGCGTAACATCATCTTTATAAAATAGTAAATTGTATCCAAAATTTCATTATTAAAGTACGTCAGTGGATACTTAACATTATTTTATTTCAGGCTGAGTGTATTTAAGGCAAGTTGCTTCTGACTTGCGACTGTTTTCCTGCTGGACGAGTTAACGAAACACTATTGTGAAACATCACAAAAATACAAATTTGGAAGGTCCGGAATGTTTCAGTTTGTTGTATTACCAATTTTTTAAATAATGACGTATGATTCAGCACAATGATAAGGACGGCCCTTAATATTTATTCCATTACACTGTCACGTTAATTCGCGAAAACATTCCTAAGGGCCGCGCGGGATTAGCCGCGCGGTCTAAGGCGCTGCAGTCATGGACTGTGCGGCTGGTCTCGGCGGAGGTTCGAGTCCTCCCTCGGACATGGGTGTGTGTGTTTGTCCTTAGGATAATTTATGTTAAGTAGTGTGTAAGCTTAGAGACTGATGACCTTTGCAGTTAAGTCCCATAAGATTTCACACACATTTGAACATTGCTAAGGAACACAACTTAATATTGTTTACTTGCTTAAGTAATTATTCATATTCAGGTGATTAACAAAGATTTTTAACCGGATTTGCGTCAGGGACGTATTCACATATTCATGATCTTTATATGAATCGTACTCGTTCCATATCATCACGAAATCTGTGCAAATCGTCCATGAAAAGCAGTTTTTCTAGCACCATCAGCGCGCATGTTACTATTATTAGCAGCCATGCTTCTCGCACTTACCAATGTTTATACGCACTCATCTTGACAAAGTTGTCATCACTGATAATATGAAGTTGCAGAAATATCTACCATTTCTCGGTTTGCCGTGAAGCCGTCAACTAATATGAATCAATATTGGCACCTCGAATTCTTGGTGCGTTTCTTGGCTCAATCAGCGAGAAAAATGAGCAGTGGAACACGTTTATTTTCTCCTAAATTAACTGAACGATGCAGATAATGTGTGTTCTGCATCTCTTCAAAAGCATTTACATATGCATATTTATGATACCACGCAAGCTCTCAATCCCAATTAGAATGCTTATATTTTGTGCTTGCAAGTACCATTTCTTTACTTATTCTTCGTGTGAAATGATGAGTGAATGTCTATATTTATTTTTTTATTTCTTTTGTAGTTATTAACACAGCGCCTTGCTGTCTGCTATAGTCGCAGTGTGAGCAATATTCAGGCGAGCCAAAGAAGTTTATGATCTTTAAGTAGTCACACAGGAAACTGAAAACAGCCTTCGGAGAAATTAAAAGCAAGGGTGGTAACATTAAAAGTCGCGCCGCCGCGCGGAAGCTCGTAAAAGAGGAAGAGTAGCGAGCCAGGGAGTGAACAGGATATTCAACAAAGCTTCCATCCCCCCTTGAAAATGTCCTCCGCAGATGGAGACGAAATGTCGGGTTTTAACGTGAAATCCATTCGACCACGGCATAATAGGCCGGAACATTTTTTTGGTTGTGAGTGCAACGGGAATTCGACTGATAAATGCAGAGGAGAGAGAGGGTAGGTGTAAAGAGTACATTGAAGGCCTCTATGGTGGGAAAGATATGTCCGACGTGACAGAAGAAGAAAAAGGAGTCGATTCAGAGAGATAGTGAATCCAGTATTAGAATCAGAATCTACGGGAGATTTGGAGGACAATCAGAAGCTACGGGAGATTTGTAGGACTTAAGATCAAATAAAGCACAAGGGATAGATAATATTTCATCAGAATTTCTAAAATCATTGAGGGAAGTGGCAACAAAACGACTGTTCACGTTGGTGTGCAGAATGTATGAGTCTGGCGCTATAAAATCTGACTTTCAGAAAAATTTCACGCACACAATTCCGAAGACTGGAAGTTCTGAATTATCACACTATCAGCTGAACAGCCGATGCATCCAAGATGCTCACAAGAATAACATACAGAAGAATGGAAAAAAAGTTGAAGAGATCTTATATGACGATCAGTTCGGCTTTAGGAAAGGTAAAGACATCAGAAAAGCAAGCCTAAAGAAAAATCAAGACACGTTCGTAGGATCTGTCGACCCGTAAAAAGCGTTCGACAACGTAAAGTAGTGCAAGATGTTCGAAATTCTGAGAAAAATAGGATAAGCCATAAGGAGAGAAGTCTAATATGCAAAATGTACAAGAGCCAAGAGGAAAAAACAAGAGTGGACGACCAAGAACGAAGTGCTCGGATTAAAAGGACTGTAAGACAGGAATGTAGTCTTTCGCCCCTTCTGTTCAATCTGTACATTGAAGAAGCAATGATGGAAATAAAAGAAAGGTTCAAGAATAAAATTTTAATCCAAGGTTAAAGGATATCAATGATACGATTCGCAGATGACATTGCTATCCTGAGTGAGAGTGAAGAAGAATTACATGATCTGGTGAATGAAATGAACAGTCTAAGGACTACAGAATAGGGATTGAGAGCAAACCGAAGAAAGACGAAAGTAATGTGAAGTAGCAGAAATGAGAACAGCGAGAAACTTAACATCAGGATTGATGGTCACGAAGTACACGAAGTTAAGGAATTATACTACCAAGGCAGCAAAATAACCAATGACTGACGGAGCAAGGAAGAAATCAAAAGCAGACTAGTATTGGCAAAAAGGGCATTCCTGGCCAAGATAAGTCTACTAGTATCAAACATAGGCCTTAATTTGAGGAAGAAATTTTTGAGAATGTACGTTTGGAGCACAACATTGCATGGTAGTGAAACATGGCTTGGGGGAAAACCAGAACAGAAGAGAATTCTATCATTTGAGATATGGCAGTACAGACGAACGTCGAAAATTAGATAGACTGCTAATGTAAAGAACGAGGAGATTCTGCGCAGAATTGGAGAGGAAAGGAATATGTGGAAAACACTGCAAGGAGAAGGTACAGGATGATATGACATCTGTTAAGACATCAGAGAGTGATTTTCACGGTACTAGAGGGAGCTGTAGAGGACAAAAACTGTAGAGGAAGACACAGATTGCAATACAACACGTAACTGAGGATGTAGGCTGGACGTGTAACTGTGAAATGAAGAGTTTGGCACGGGAGAAGAAACAGTGGCGGGCTGCATCAAACCAGTCAGAAGACTGATGATTCGAAGAAAAAAAAAGTAGTCATCTGACTGAAATTAGATTGGAAGTGGAAGGGACCCCACTCCTCAGTTCCGGCTACATGAGGGTTTCGTTGTTCTGGGAGCGCGCTTGTGCTCTCGACACTACACGATTAGTGGATCGTAGGTCTACGAGTGGCATTAGGGACTTCGACATAGAACGAAGGTGCATAGGTCTTCAGGTTACCTAAAGCACTTTAGTAGGTTTAATTTTACAGCATTAGTATCAGAATTATCTTTCATAGTTTATGCAGAGTAAGCAGTGGTATTACTTCCAGCTTTTATTATCTTCCTTTTTTTCTACTACACCTTGTGGTGTGGAATTGCATTCCAACACGAAACGCTGAGTTTTCGATACAATGGTTTGTCCTCAGTGTGACTGCATGTGAGGGGTATAGTTCCAAAGGTCGATATCTGCTTCCTAGGTAATTTTTAGAAAAAAGAAAAACCTGATTCCATTGTTAACAGTTCTCATATAAATGAAAATTATATTCTATTGTCATTAAAAATAAATCTAAGTATAAAATACATAAGCACGAATAAAATAAAGTACAAGTGTAAGGAAGTCGTTTCTGAAAGTATTTGTATGGAGTGTAGCCATGTATGGAAGTGAAACATAGACGATAAATAGTTTGGACAAGAAGAGAATAGAAGCTTTCGAAATGTGGTGCTACAGAAGAATGCTCAAGATTAGATGGGTAGATCACATAACTAATGAGGAGGTATTGAATAGAATTGGAAAGAAGGGGAGTTTGTGGCACAACTTGACTAGAAGAAGGGATTGGTTGGTAAGACATGTTCTAAGGCATCAAGGGATCACTAATTTAGTATTGGAGGGCAGCGTGGAGATTGAAAATCGTAGAGGAAGACCAAGAGGTGAATACACTAAGCAGATTCAAAAGGATGTAGGCTACATTAGGTACTGGTAGATGAAGAAACTTGCACAGGATAGAGTAGCGTGGAGAGTTGCACCAAACCAGTCTCAGGACTGAAAACTACAACAACATTTTATAAGTGATTCTTGAGTTTCTCCCGGCGCATTTGATAATCAAAATATCCACGGGTGTACTGCCGGTCTACAGTGTCCAACGGGCACAATATTTCGGCGATCATACATGTCGCCATCATCAGGTGAACTGACGGACTGAGCTCCTGTGAACGTGCCGGCACGGAGATCCGTACGCTATGACTGCTCAGAGGGAACTGGATTCGGTCGCGGCAGCGGCCGATTTAAATACCCTCCGCCCGCGGATACACTCCATGACCAAGGGTGCCGTCAGCCCTTCTCTTGACCAAGACGTCAAGGAAAGATAATTTATCCTCCGTTTCAATCTCCATAGTGAATTTGATGTTGGGGTGTATCGAGTTTAGATGTGTAAGGAAGTCAAGGAGTTTATCCATACCATGTGGCCAGATGACGAACGTGTCGTCCACGTAACGGAAAAAGCAAGTAGGTTTCCATTCGGAGTGTATCGGAAGACAACGCACACTGATCTGTATTTGCACGCAGACAGCTGCCACCACCCTTCACAGAGGAATGGGGTACTTATAACTCTAGTACATAGGGCGCGCACTATCTCTGACGCAGAGAGTCTACCCCAGGAATTGGAACATCTGAGAAGTGTATTTCGAAAAAATGGATACTCAGAGTGGCAGATTCAACGTGCTCTCCGCCCAACCACTACAGCACAACCCGTGGAGATGGATGAAATCACGAGGGAGGAGGTAGGCACTGCGTTTATTCCATATACAGGCGCACTCTCGGGGAAAATCGCCCGCATTTTGAAGAAACACCGGGTCGGAACTGTGTTTTGTCCTCCGAAAAAAACTCGTGCACTGGTGGGGAGCGCCAAAGATGACGTCGGTTTGAGGAAGGCCGGCGTGTACCAGATTCCGTGTCAATGTGGTAAGTCGTATATTGGTCAGACGATGCGTACCGTCGAGGATCGATGCCGTGAACACCAGAGGCACACTCGACTGATGTATCCGAGCAAGTCGGCGGTCGCTGAACATTGTTTGTCGGAAAATCACGCTATGGAGTACGAACGCACGAGGATTCTGGCACAGACGTCAAGATATTGGGACAGCGTTGTTAGAGAGGCCATCGAAATTCGCACCAATGACGACCTCATAAACCGTGACTCCCCATTTTAGTATTTCTCTGTATACATTCGGGTCACATCTGTAGTACTGTTCACCTCTTACTACAACTGAATTTTTCGACCTTTTTATCATACCTTCCCTGAAAAAAGTCATTTCAAGAGTAAATCGAGCAAACGTATAGTTGTGACAACCACGGCGGACAGAGCCATCACACCGACGTCATCTCAGACGCCGTCGCAATCTGTTCCACCGCGCGACCGTGGCGCGGGGCGCGGACAGCGGAGGGAGCGCGCCGCGGGCGGAGGGTATTTAAATCGACCGCCGCCGCGACCGAATCCAGTTCCCTCTGAGCAGCCATAGCGCACGGATCTCCGTGCCGGCACGTTCACAGGAGCTCAGTCCGTCAGTTCACCTGATGATGGCGACATGTATGATCGCCGAAATATTGTGCCCGTTGGACACTGTAGACCGGCAGTATACCCGTGGATATTTTGATTAACATTTTATAAGGTTCCTAAACATGAATATACCATGTTTTGGAACTAATTATTGAATATGTCTCCTTTTGGAACCAACTACAGTGAAAATATCGGGCTTTGTAACTATTGATAAAGAAATATGTTTCATTTTAGTTAATAAGGTTCATTTTACTCAAAATGTTGTACACAAAACATTTAATAACATACGTTAGTCTCCTCAGTTATGCTCTTTTTATGTTTACTTAGTTAGCAACAACTTGCACAATATTTATGTGCTCAGATTATATTTATCTTCCTATGGTTCACAAATAACACAGTCTGGATGTGGATGCACATTTTCCTCCGCCTCCTCCTCCTCCTCCCCCTCTTCCTCCTCCTCCTCATAAATTCGATCTATTATGTTCCTGTAATACACCAAGGATTCCATATGTCTTGAGCTACCTCCAAAATGTTCCCCAAATAACTGCTCAACATCACGCAATTTTCCTTTCTTGATGATGAAGGAATCTATGGGAAATTCTGTGTTCTCCATGATAGAAAGTACGTTTCCCCATTTTAGTATTTCTCTGTATACATTCGGGTCACATCTGTAGTACTGTTCACCTCTTACTACAACTGAATTTTTCGACCTTTTTATCATACTTTTCCTGAAAAAAGTCATTTTGAAATGCTAGGCACTTGATGGTTTGAAAACACTTTGAATATTTGTTTTCCAAATGTAAACTGGATAGTCGACACCGAATTTGTTTTGGGAACCACAGTTGTTGAATATATTGTAATATTCTTCCGGTTTAATAATGATGTTCATTTTCTTTATGTCCCTTTCAATTCTTCTGCATACTCCGTCAAATAAGATAAAAGAGTGGCCAACAACTGGAAAGATCAACCGAACTTCATCGAAATTCTGTGGTGCTGCATTTCTCATCCATTAGGAAATCATGCTAGCAATTGCGAAGTTTTTGTTTTGCCTTGTGCAGCCGTTGGCAATTAGCTTAATATTTATTATGGCAGAGAGATCAAGCTTGTTTAATCTGTCATGAAGTGCCGAGGGGATTTCGTTGGATCCTTCAGGGCGATATGATTCTAGCCAACACACATGAAAGTATAGTCCTTATGTTAGGGAGTATAAGATGAACCAACACAAATAGTGAAATTGTACAACTTTCGAGAGTAATTAGCTGCCTGATCAGGATTTTCAGCAGTACGAATTTTTTTTCGCAGCCCTAATTAAGATTGAATTCATCTGTCTCGTCCTTTTGTAAAATGTCATAGAAAGCGTGCGCTTTTGAACTCTTAGAGTAGTCATCCCTTTTAATTTGCCTTGTGGTGTTTTAGAGTGCTTTACTTTTTGTTTTGGCATCAAACAGGTGGAAAAAACTTCAGTTGAGGGACTTCCAAAGCCTATATTGTAATTCATACAAAAATAATGTCGGCAGCAACCTGTTCATCAAACATTCTCCATAGTTTGGTAATATTCAGATCACTTTGCAGGTACTGGCGGCTTTTAATCTGACATCTGCATTGATGGAGTTCACTTATGTTACCTAACTGTTCGACTAAATTTTTCACAGCCACCTTTTTGAGCTCATGTTTCTTGCTACGTGTATCACCTCTTCTTTCTTTCTGCTAGTGGTAGCCCAGTTTGTAAACGCCGCTTGCAGACAAGCTCTACCAGATCCTTTGAGACCTCCAAGACTCCCAAGATAGTTCGCCAGCACAAAGGGACAAAAAGTGATTCCATCCCTCGAAGTCTCACTGCTCTTTGTACAAATTACTTAATGGATACAGTTTTTTCGCATTTTGTTACGTATAGTGATTTTCTTGTCGACCTGGATGATCAGCTGCTGTGTATTTGAATATAAATGCCTCCTGAACCATCTTTTTAGGAACACTACAAAACACTTTATGAAGATGCTTTATATCACGTAGGGATAAGAAACTACATTGGAAAGCTTCTGCTTTGTAGTTACAAACTGAAGTTCTGGGACTGATTTTCGCTTAATCTCTACAATAATGATAAAAACACAATTAGAACACAAAGAAACACGCAGTGTAGTAGTCATCAGTAAACAGGATAAAAAATAAAATTTACCTTTGTCAGTTCAACGAGAAACCAGTCCAAAGTTGCAAATTTTACTTTTTTTAGTTATACGATGTCTAGTTTTGCGCTGAGACACTTTCAAATCATCGTAACATAGTCAAAAATGGTATTTCCGAAAATGTGAAAACCGTCTCAAAAATGAGCAAAGAACAGTCGTAGCGCATTGTTGTTGTTGTGGTCTTCAGTCCAGAGACTGGTTTGATGCAGATCTCCATGCTACTCTCTCCTGTGCAAGCTTTTTCATTTCCTAGTAACTACTGTAACCAACATCTTTGTGAATCTGTTTAGTTTTTTTCATGCCTTGATCTCCCTCTACGATTTTCCCCTTCGCGCTTCCCTCCAATGCTAAACTGATGATCCCTTGAGCCTCAGAACATGTCCTACCAACCGATCCCTTCTGCTACTCAAGTTGTGCCACAAATTCCTCTCCTCCCCAGTTCTATTCAGTACCTCCTCATTAGTTACGTCATCTACCCATCTAATCTTCAGTATTCTTTTGTAGCAGCGCATTTCGATAGCTTCTATTCCCTTCTTGTCTAAACTATTTGTCGTCCATGTTTCACTTCCATACATGGCTACACCCCACACAAATACTTTCAGAAAAGACTTCCTGACACTTAAATCTATACTCGATGTTAACAAATTTCTCTTCTTCAGAAGCGATTTCCTTGCCATTGCCAGTCTACATTTGATATCCTGTCTGCTTCGTCCATCATCAGTTATTTTGCTCCCCAAATAGGAAAACTCATCTACTACTTCAAGTGTCTCATTTCCTAACTTAATTCCCTCAGTATCACCTGATTTAATTCGACTACATTCCATTATCCTTGTTTTGCTTTTGTTGATATTCACCTTATATTCTCCTTTGAAGACACTGTAAACAATATTCCATTTTCGACTGTCATATACATAGTGAATGTCTCACGGCTTGATGAGCAGCTTATCTGATGTCTTCAGAACCAAATGACAAACTGATGGGCTTCAAGTAGCAAGTACACAGGAAACATACGTGTTTGCCTACATTTGGCGTAATAGGGTGACATTATACTGAGTGCACTATCCGAAAATTACCTCGAGCAACTAAACAGAGAACCGACTCGTGCAGATAACATCTTGGACCTACTGATAACAAACAGACCCGAACTTTTCGACTCTGTAAGTGCAGAACAGGGAATCAGTGATCATAAGGCCGTTGCAGCATCCCTGAATATGAAAGTTAATAGGAATATAAAAAAAGGGAGGAAGGTTTATTTGTTTGGCAAGAGTAATAGAAGGCAGATTTCAGACTACCTAACAGATCAAAACGAAAATTTCTGTTCCGACACTGACAATGTTGAGTGTTTATGGAGAAAGTTCAAGGCAATCGTAAAATGCGTTTTAGACAGGTACGTGCCGAGTAAAACTGTGAGGGACGGGAAAAACCCACCATGGTTCAACAACAAAGTTAGGAAACTACTGCGAAAGCAAAGAGAGCTTCACTCCACGTTTAAACGCAGCCAAAACCTCTCAGACAAACAGAAGCTAAACGATGTCAAAGTTTGAGTGAGGAGGGCTATGCGTGAAGCGTTCAGTGAATTCGAAAGTAAAATTCTATGTACCGACTTGACAGAAAATCCTAGGAAGTTCTAGTCTTACGTTAAATCAGTAAGTGGCTCGAATCCTGCCTCGGGCATGGATGTGTGTGATGTCCTTACGTTAGTTAGGTTTAAGTAGTTCTAAGTTCTAGGGGACTGATCACCTTAGAAGTTAAGTCCCATAGTGCTCAGAGCTATTTGAACTATTTTTGACAGTATTCGACGTGAACAACGACGTGGGTAAAACCAAGAGGAACGCTCTTCGACAAGATTCTGTAACTATTTCTGCAGCTGCGACTTACAGATTGTTCCATATACATACTTTCTTGATTTCTGACCGGCCGCTCTAGCCTTCAGCTTAGTATACGCTACTTCAATTATTATGCTCGTTGCAGTCGTGGATTATCAATGTTTTTCGTCAGAGATCACCTTGTAGGGCTTACAGTGTATTATGAGTGTCAGACAAAAGATGTGTTCAAAGTCTTTGCATATGTCTCGTAGGCGAGAGTGAATTTCATGAAATTCATGAAGAGTATTGTCCACTCGAAGATCAATGAAGTATGTAACAAAACTTAACTTGGTTCTGGATGCTATTTACAATTGACAATCTGAAGTTCCTTTGGTATTGGTAAGTTAATCTTATTCTCACATGTATCTCTGATACTTGACAAAAGTGTCTATACATTTATCTTCATGACTATGTACAGGAATATGGTAGTCTTATTAGGCGCAGACTGAAACTTGACTATAGACTGGTACAGACAAATGTAGAACTCGTACAGACTGTTGCAGACAAATGCAGACTCGTACAGACTGGCACAGACTAATGCAGACTGACTAATCGGAGGTCTGTACACTCGTTATAATACCTCGCGCGTTCATGTATCACCGTGCGAGTGTGATCCGCGAGGAGAGAAGGTTCTACATTAGCAGCAATCTCATTGGCTGCGTTACATATTAATACGAGGATCGGCAGAAGCAGAATTTGGACCGTCTCTATGGCAGCGCCATCTCGTAGTGCGGAGACGGACGAGCGCTACGCCTGCGCTGTTGTGCTTAGCGGGGAGCGCTCTAGTGGGAAAGTTGTGTACGTGCTGACTACGTGTAACTATGTACACAACACTGGATGACTAACCGCATTCAATTGTGCTCAAGAATGAGACCTGTAGTGTGCAGAATTATTTTTTAATTTAGGGGCTAGTAGCCGCTTCAACAATAACAGCAGACAACAGGGTTATCATTGCCACAAGTTAACAAATGGCCTGTAGTTCCCTAATGTTACGTCAATGCCCGTTCCCAACTGGCCGTAGTTGATTGGCTAATGGAGATGGGTGCTTTCAATAACAGCTTACACAACATTACTAATTTACATAATTTACGTAATTTATTAGTGATACTTCACCAAAAACAACAAATCTTAAAAAACAACATAAAAGACTTTGGGTAATAAATTCTCAATCAATAACAGTAGCAAACAAAATCACTTCCAAATAAAAACTTACAGAATCGTAATGGTAGAAAGTACCTTTCAGACTTCAAAATTAACTTTCATTTAATACGCAGATATAAAAACATATACAAAACTCACAGTTAGCAGATAAGGTAAATTGAAGTATTTACAGCCTGATGAACTACAGCGCAGAACTGAATTTCAGATCTATCCAGTGACTAATCCTGATAACAAAATTATGTTCACAAATAAGAAATGTAATAACTTTATGATAACGCCCATCTGTCATTGGCCACACCTTTACACACTCGTCAGTTACTTGAAAAGTGGCAGTTACTGCTCAATCTCCACACAGTTAAGCAAACTAACACCGCAGAAGTCACTGAACGTTAATATACGTACCGTATTCCACTACTTTCTTCTACAACATCATGGCATCCTTATTGTGGGCGAACATGCTACAGCACAGCGTGTTCAGGTTGGGCCCACGCTGTCTTGTTTACCTGCCGTGGCAGAACACCCACAAACGACATCGGCCAAAGCTCGCCGTAATTGCGTCTATACAATTGCAGAGCCAACGGCTTATCGTTCCACAGCAGCGTTGAATTCCCAAGTGTGGTGGTTTCACCATCAGTCCACAACCACAGAGTGCCAAAATTATTAAATGCACAACTCGGACCATCCGGACCCCAACACTCTGCCGTTCTGTCCTTCTCGCTCGTTACTCTCTACTCCTCCACTCCTCGTCGCCAGAGGGCCACTCGCCGCCAACTTGGCTCCCCTGTACCTTTTGCGAGGCCAACATCGAACTTAACACCCGCGGCCGGAACACAGTCGTGCCGAAAATCGGCACAGTAGTTGAAGATTACAAAGAAAAAAGCGAGTTGTGAAGAGACATTTTAAGTGTATACAAATTTTCGTTTCTTACGACGATGCTTCGTTAAACCATAAAATGTATAACTATAACTGCTATTCTGTGTTATTAACTACACTTAATTTTCTTGAGTATTATTTCAAACTGCGTTGAGAACATCCATGTAATCATACTGTTCTATATTTCACTGTACCGTTTCTATATAGAACATGTGTATGCAGAGGAATACAGTTTTTTGTAATATTCTTTTAATTTTCAATGTAGAATTAGAAATATAACTAAAGTTAGCTTCCTAACTTTCTTTTTACAGAAAAGTTACTACATTTCTAAAACACTCTCTGTTCTCAACTATACCGCTCATTTATTACACACAACATTTTCAATATGCTTCATGACCAGCAGCTCATACACTACTGGCCATTAAAATTGCTACACCATGTATCACGTACTACAGACGCGAAATTTAACCGACAGGAAGAAGATGCTGTGATATGAAAATGATTAGCTTTTCAGAGCATTCACACAAGGTTGGCACCGGTGGCGACACCTACAACGTGCTGACATGAGGAAAGTTTCCAACCGATTTCTCATACACAAACAGCAGTTGACCGGCCTTGCCTGGTGAAACGTTGTTGTTCAAAAATGGTTCAAATGGCTCTGAGCACTATGCGACTTAACTTCTGAGGTCATCAGTCGCCTAGAACTTAAAACTAATTAAACCTAACTAACCTAAGGACATCACACACATCCATGCCCGAGGCAGAATTCGAACCTGCGACCGCAGCGGTCGCTCGGCTCCAAACTGTAGCGCCTAGAAATGCATACCATCACGATTCCGACTATGATAAAGGTCGGATTGTAGCCTATCGCGATTGCGGTTTATCGTATCGCGACATTGCTGCTCGTGTTGGTCGAGATCCAATGACAGTTAGCAGAATATGGAATCTGTAGGTTCAGGAGGGTAATACGGAACGCCGTGCTGGATCCCAACGGCCTCGTATCACTAGCAGTCGAGACGACAGGCATCTTATCCGCATGGCTGTAACGGATCGTGCAGCCACGTCTTGATTCCTGAGTCAACAGACGGGGACGTTTGCAAGACAACAACCATCTGCACCAACAGTTTGACGACGTTTGCAGCAGCATGGACTATCAGCTCGGAGACCATGGCTGCGGTTACCCTTGACGCTGCATCACAGACAAGAGCGCCTGCGATGGTGTACTCAACAACGAATCTGGGTGCACGAATGGCAAAACGTCATTTTTTCGGATGAATCCAGGTTCTGTTTACAGCATCATGATGGTAGCATCAGTGTTTGGCGACATCGCGGTGAACGCACGTTGGAAGCGTATATTCGTCATCGCCATACTGGCGTATCACCCGGCGTGATGGTATGGGGTGCCATTGGTTACAGGTCTCGGTCACCTCTTGTTCGCATTGACGGCACTTTGAACAATGGACATTACATTTCAGATTTGTTACGACCCGTGGCTCTACCCTTCATTCGATCCCTGCGAAACCCTACATTTCAGTAGGATAATGCACGACCGCATGTTGCAGGTCCTGTACGGGTGTTTCTGGATACAGAAAGTGTTCGACTGCTGCCCTGGCCATCAAATTCTCCAGATCTCTCACCAATTGAAAATGTCTGGTCAATGATGGCCGACAACTGGTTCAGCACAATACGCCAGTCACTACTCTTGATGAACTGTGGTATCGCGTTGAAGCTGCATGGGCAGCTGTATATGTACACGCCATCAAGCTCTGTTGGACTCAATGCCCAGGCGTATCAAGGCCGTTATTACGGCCAGAGGTGGTTGTTCTGGGTGCTGATATCTCAGGATCTATGCACCCAAATTGCGTGAAAATGTAATCACATGTCAGTTCTAGTATAATATATTTGTCCAATGAATACCCGTTTATCATTTGCATTTCTTCTCGGTGTAGCAATTTTAATGGCCAGTAGTGTAAATTGCTCCGTTTCCGCTTTAAGATAACGACTGCACTGTTTTCACGTGCCCTGACATGTTTTCTATATGCTTCATGGTAGCACTGCGCCCTGACGCGTGTGAGTGTTTATTGCACGTTATCGTCGAACATAAGTGGTTGTCACATCAACGTGACTGGGCGGTGTATAAACATGCTGTGGCGGAACGACAAATGAAGAGAGACACCAAGGGTATACGGCAGCAGCGTGAAGCTGGATTATAGTTTCCGGGCAAAGGCGAAGCAAGCGCTTTTACAGAGTAAACCAGGTCAGCGCAATAGACTGACTGCTGAAGGAAAACCAGCTCTCCTGATTGTGAGGACTGCAGAGGTTACACCGACAGCCGGAAGTGATCCTGCGGGAAAACAGAGACTGTTATGTTTTCGAGGGAGGAAAAAAGCTTCCAATGTTACACGTCGCGCTGCTGCCGAATCGTGTACTTACTTGCTGTTTTCGTCTAGAACTTTGTTCCAGTAAAACGTCCATTCTCATAGTGTAAATTACAAAAATCCTAGTGGTATCGGACGGAAAGTAACTTTATATTCCTTTAAAAACTAAATATGTCTCTTTTATCTTGGGTTGTCGGGTGTTCTGCCGGATATCAGCGTCGTACTTGCACGATATTTCGGTCACGTAGCTCGTAACCTTCATCAGGTGCGACCTGAGACTGCTCCTCGAGTGGACCTGGTCCAGTATTTATGCCTATGGCTTTCCCCCTCCACCAACGGCTGCAGGCGATTCCTCTGTGGTCCGCGCCCATTCCCTGCGACCTGCTGCAGCGTTGCTGCTCCGTTTTCCGTCCGCTGCGGTTCTAGGTGTTCCCTCTGCGGTCCGCGCACACAGGGTACCAGCTAAGCAGAGCCTGGGATCCGGCTTTGGAATTGTTAAAGGAGCAACGGGGCCAGCTGCAACACTACACAAACAGAAGAACCAGAGACATGGAGATGGAAAACGAGCCCCTGACGGACTGCCAGGCGCACCAGACCGTAGATGAAACCCCCAGGAGGGGGTTTGGTGGGCGCGGACCGCAGAGGGAACACCTAGAACCGCAGCGGACGGAAAACGGAGCAGCAACGCTGCAGCAGGTCGCAGGGAATGGGCGCGGACCACAGAGGAATCGCCTGCAGCCGTTGGTGGAGGGGGAAAGCCATAGGCATAAATACTGGACCAGGTCCACTCGAGGAGCAGGAGGACGCCACGAGGACGTCGCATTCGCGAGAGAGATGTCGAAGCGAACGGAGCTACGTACTGCGACGGGTGTGGCAGATCGCCGTCCGGCGGAGCTTGCTACGTCGGCGGCCCCATCTGGCCCCCCACTTATGACGGACCACGCAACGAATGAGGACATGATGGATATCGCTATGGATGCGCTTACAGTTCCGCTTCCGGAGTTGGAAGAAGACGAGCCGTCTGCCGTACCACCACCTCGTCGGCAATCCGGCAAAAGCAGATGAAAAGAAGATACGGCCCCTACCGGCAGGCGCAGCTCACCGGCTGAGAAGCGATCGAAACAAACGCCTGCTGACGATGCTGACGGATTCACTCGCCCGAAGCGACGCCATACAGCGCGACGACGGGTGCTGTCCACCCACGAGCCGGCATCCACCGCCAACACTTTTGCTGCCCTTGAGGATGCCCCAGAGGAACCACCGCGCCCTTCCACGGCGCCAAGGAGGGATGCGCCACTTCCGCCGATCGTTCTGAAATACGGAGGGACCTTCCGACAGCTGCAACAGCTTCTCAATAGCTGGACGACGGCAGTCTACAATGTGAAGGTCGCCGGACGAGACATGTACAAGATTACGCTGCGCTCAGCAGACGACTACCGACGCGTGACGCAGGAGGCGTCAGAAACGGCAATCCCATTCTTCACTCACGCCACCACACCGGACCGCGTCCTGAAGATTGTCATCCGGCATCTGCCCTTCAACATGGAGCCGGATCACATTAAAGAAGAACTCGAAGAGCTCGACTTCAGTGTCAGAACTGTGGTCAAGATGAAGCAGCCCAAATCACGTGACTACATGCCCCTGTTTCTCGTCATCGCAACCGATACAATCGAGAACAGGAAGCTCTACCAGCTCACCCGACTCGCCAACGTCTCGGTGACCACAGAAGACTTGCGCGCCAAGAGAGGCCCTGTTCAGTGCTACCGGTGCCAGGGCATCAACCATGTCGCCCGGCATTGCTCCATGCCTGAAAAATGTGTGAAGTGCGCCGGTGCACACCCAGCGAAGGACTGCCCCATCCCTCGGAAGCAGCAGCCAACGTGCGCTCTCTGTGGGGGCGCCCACGTTGCCAGCTACCGCGGCTGTGAAGCTTGGAGACGCGCCAGTGCTCGTCAGCCAGTCGCCGCGAAACAGAAGAAGTCTGCCAAGGCTGAATCTACAATCTCCCACGCCACGGTTGTCGCCAGAGGACTGGCGCCCCGCCGACCCAACAGCGATGACGCCGACCATGCAGGCCCACAGGCACGTCGCCGCAATGAAGACACACACACCCGCGATGTTTTTGAAGACGCAGGGGCACGACATCCACTACTACACTGCGCCACTCCACCTGTGCAGAATTCGTCGGAACCGGAACCGGGCCCCTCCTCTGCTGCCCTACCCGTGATGTCTGGTGCACGCCCCCAACGCCGCGGCGGCCGGCGCAAGACCGGGGGTCGCACAACCAACGCTCCAGAAGAAGCCACATACAATGGCGAAGAGGTGGTCACTTCCATCGGCGCCAGAGAAGATACGGCTCCTGCCGCCTCCGCCATGGACATCGCCAGTCTGATTACTCAACTCACCGCACTTGTGGCGAGCACAACAAAACTGCTTGATGTCCTCACGCAGCACCTGAGCGCTGCACAGAAGATTGCCGCTCCGGCAGCCACCAGACGCTCCTCCACTACTCATTATGGGAAGTGTTAGAGGACTCACGGTCGTCGCGTGGAACACCCTCTGTCTACGCACACAAGCTGGCGAATTTCGTCAATTTCTTCGTGATGAAGCCGTGGACATCTGTCTGCTCAGCGAAACCCGCCTTAAACCAGGCATTGCAGTCAAAGCGCCGAACTACTCCTGTTACCGTGCTGACAGGCCAACTGCCGGCGGAGGAATGGCCATCTACATACGGAATGGGATCCGTCACCATCAGATTCAATTGCCGCCGCTCGTGACTCTGGAGGCGATTGGAGTTGTCGCGCACACGTCAGCGGGAGCCATAACCTTCATTGCCATCTACAAACCACCGTCGCGTCCATGGGTTGATGCGGACTTAGAATCTCTTCTCTCCATCGGAGGCAAGCTGTTCATCGCTGGAGACTATAACTCCAAGCACGTCGCTTGGCGTTCACGACTCACCAACAGAGACGGACGCCGCGTCCTCCGAATCGTGGATTGCAATGACACCGTGGTAGTGGGTCCCTATGATCCCACCATCTTCCCCGCTAATGGACAACCGGACATCGTCGACTTCGCGGTCGTGAAAGGCATTCCGCACCGCATCCTCGCCTCGACACGGAATGTTCTCTCCTCTGACCATGTGCCAGTTGTTTTTGACGTCGACCTCGACTCACTGCAGTTACCCAGGCATGGGGTGTCACTCTCTGGAGTCAACTGGGATCTCTTTCGACACACCCTGACCGAGTCCCTAGCTGGGATGCTACCTGTAGACGACGCAGAAGCTGAAGATTCCCTCCTCCACTTCACGGACGCCGCCCTCGCCGCAGTCGAAGAAGCGGCTCCGCCCAGACGCGAGCGCCAGGACCACTCTCGACAGCTGCCCCCCGATCTCCTTGCACAAATTGCCGAGAAGAACAGAGTGTACCGCGAATGGCAGCGTACACGGAACCCCGCCACCAAACGGCAACTCAACCGTATGCGGCGCGAAATCACGGTGGCTGTGGACAATCACCGCAACCGGGAGTGGGCTAGCCGTGTGGCGACTCTTCAGCTTGACGACGGGTCTGCCTGGAGGACCACGAAACACTTCCTACGGCGGACGCAGCGTATGCCGCCTCTCCGAACTGCAACCGGAACTGTCTGTGAACCAAACGCGAAGGCTGATGCCCTCGCCGATGTTTTTGAAGAGAACTTCAAGCCTTTAGAGGATCCACTGGACGCAGAACATGACGAGATGGTCGCCGACCGGCTCCCTCGCTATCTGGAAACGGAGGGCGATGATGACATCGAGGCCATAGCTCCTGAAGAAGTCTCGACGGCTCTGAAGGCCCTCAATCCAAAGAGAGCTGCAGGCCCTGACGACGTCTCCACTGCCATGCTGAAACAACTGCCTGAGGACGCCTCTACTCACCTGGCTGCAATCTTCAACAAGATCTTTCGCACCGGTCACTTTCCCCTGCAGTGGAAGCATGCTGAGATTGTGGCTATTCCTAAGATGGGAAAAGATCTCCGGCAGCCGAAGAGCTATCGCCCAATTAGTCTGCTGCCTGCCATCTCGAAAGTTCTCGAGCGCATCTACCTGAAGAGGCTACAGCAACACGTCACCGCCGAGGCTCTACTCCCAGATGCCCAGTTCGGCTTCCGTAAGGGCCACTCTACGGAGCACCAACTTCTCCGACTCGTGGAACAAGCCTTCGATTCCCTGGAGAGGCGCGAATACTTCGGAGCAGTCTTCCTTGATGTCTCACGCGCTTTTGACAGCGTCTGGCACGATGGGCTGCTCTTCAAACTTCTCGAAATGGGGGTCCCTGGATCCCACATCCGTCTGCTACGGTCCTTCCTCGATGGACGGACTTTTCACGTCCGTGCAGAAACTGACCTGTCGACAGTCCGTCCCATCAGAGCAGGCGTGCCACAAGGGTCGGTCTTGGGGCCAATCCTGTACACGCTCTACACGGCTGATACGCCGACGGTCCCTCGTGTGCACCTAGCACTGTACGCCGACGACACTGCGCTCTACTCACGAAGTATGCGTGCGGACACACTTCGCCAGAGGTTGCAGAACGCTGTCGACACCCTAGCCGATTGGGCCGTCAAGTGGAAACTGCAGTTCAACGGCGCCAAGACGCAATTTTTCATTGCAACCCGTCGTGTCATCCCAGCCGCTCTGCCCCCACTCGTCGTTGGAGGCAGTCCTGTCAACTGGCGACCGACAGCGCAGTATCTTGGGGTCACCATAGATCGCCGCCTCACCTGGGGCCCACACGTGAAGGGCATCGTAAACAAAGCACGGGGTCGACTTCTCCAGCTCTACCCCCTGCTCAACCCGACGTCGACTCTTCCTCTGCGACTGGGCGTCACGTTGTACAGGGCGCTAATCCGCCCTGTCTTCGATTACGCGGCTGTCGTCTGGGGGAATGCGGCAGACGACCACCTGAAGAAACTACAATCTCTGCAGAACAGGGCTCTCCGCCTCGCGCTGCACCTGCCGCGGGACTTCCCATCTGGACCACTGCACGACCTCGCTGAGGTCCGCAAAGTCAAGGACCACGTCCGTATGGTTGCCCGCCGCTTCTACTAACAGGCGCGGCAATCCGAGAACCGGTACATACGCTCTCTCGGGCAGAAGATACGGCGCAATGCCAACACACGCTGGCCCCAGCTCCTTACGGCATAGGCTGCAACTGAAGAAGAAGACAGAGTGGAAACAACCAGAAGCCAATCACCTCTAGAAGACGCACCACCAGACTTACTAGGAGGCAAAACATGTATATGTTGTGAACTCCGCTTTACTCGAAGACTGAAGTTTCTTCGCGAAGAGGCCACGCAGCTCGAGGAGCAGTCTCAGGTCGCACCTGATGAAGGTTACGAGCTACGTGACCGAAATATCGTGCAAGTACGACGCTGATATCCGCCAGAACACCCGACAACCCAAGATGTCATTAGATCGCCGGGAAAGTCTGAAGAGTTACATGTCTGTTTTAGTTTAAAGCTATATTATGAAAGCCACTAAAACGCATCTGCAGCAGTGCAACGATAAGTAGAACCGTTAAAGTAAGAAGAAAGTTTCTGAGCTTGGCACAGGGATGATGCAGATTTACAACATTTTCTATTTACGTTGTTACATGCTGCAAACATGTCTAAGTCACAATGTCACAATGATGTTCTTCTCGGGTTTGCTCCACTACATGCAATCATCTGCACTGAATATTTCCTCTGTTCACCTGGCCGTCATTTCAGGCGAGAACGGTATACGCTAATCTCACCAGAACAGACTGATACCGTGAACGGTGGCCCTTTATACGGTATGCGGTGTGGAAGGCAAACAGCGAATGCGCCACTAATCGTCGCTGCTGGCTCCTCACTCACTTATAACTACAGCTCTGCTATGGTAAAAGCTGGTAAATAACGATGAATGGCTACCGAGTAGGCCTACTATTGTCAGTACATTCCGACGATCGACTGAACAATTACAGTTTTTCAATCTCTCATATATATATATATATATATATATATATATATATATATATATATATATATATATATATCGGCGGGCAGCAGAGAGCTGACCAAATATGAAAGTGATGTCCGCCCCGGTAGGTGAGCGGTCAGCGTGACAGACTGTCAATCCTAAGGGCCCGGGTTCGATTCCCGGCTGGGTCGGAGATTTTCTCCGCTCAGGGACTGGGTGTTGTGTTGTCCTAATCATCATCATTTCATCCCCATCGACGCGCAGGTCGCCGAAGTGGCGTCAAATCGTAAGACCTGCACCAGGCGAACGGTCTACCCGACGGGAGGCCCTAGCCTCACGACATTTCCATTTCCATGAAAGTGATAGAGTTAACTGAATCTGCTGAATAGTATGCAGTGCATAAATTAAAGGTTTGCCGTCAGAAAGACACATCACAGGAGCCATATTATGATGTATTAGATTTACACCTAGACATCTAAATATATTATTTATCTCACTGAGAAATGAAGTGAGTCCCTTTTGTAAGGAAAATTAAATCCATATCGCCTACTCATTGGTGGGTGTATCAGGCCGTGCGTGCTAATGAACGTACCATTGTTCGATAAGCATACTGACAGCGAAAAGTCTTACTTTAATTTCTACCATAAATAGTGGCAGCTAAAAGTGAATCGGGCTTCGTATTTAAAGATGCAGGTTCTATTCGGAATACAAAGCTGGCAAATGTTGTGTTTCATATTGTTCTCATTAATAACTATGCATGTTTATCAAAAGAATCTACCTTTAAAATGTGGTCACGTATAGACTCCTCCCATGAACCATAGACCTTGCCGTTGGTGGGGAGGCTTGCGTGCCTCAGCGATACAGATAGCCGTACCGTAGGTGCAACCGCAACTGAGGGGTATTTGTTGAGAGGTTCCTGAAGAGGGGCAGCAGCCTTTTCATTAGTTGCAGGGGCAACATTCTGGATGATTGACTGATCTGGCCCTGTAACACTAACCAAAACGGCCTTGCTGTGCTGTTAATGCGAACGGCTGAAAGCAAGGGGAAACTACAACCATAATTTTTCCCGAGGGCATGCAGCTTTACTGTATGATTAAATGATGGCGTCCTCTTGGGTAAAATATTCCGGAGGCAAAATAGTCCCCCATTTGGATCTCCCGGCGGGAACTACTTAGGAAGACGTCGTTATCAGGACAAAGAAAACTGGCTTTCTACGGATCGGAGCGTGGAATGTCAGATCCCTTATCGGGCAGGTAGGTTAGAAAATTTAAAAAGGGAAATGGATAGGTTAAAGTCATATATAGTGGGAATTAGTGAAGTTCGGTGGCAGGAGGAACAAAACATTTGGTCAGGTGAATACAGGGCTATAAATATAAAATCAAATCGGGGTAACGCAGGAGTGGGTTTAAAAATGAATAAAAACGTTGGAGTGCGGGTAAGCTACTACAAAACAGCATAGTGAACGCATTATTGTGGCCAAGATAGACACGAAGCCCACTCCTACCACAGTAGTACAACTAGCTCTGCAGATGACGAAGAAATTGATGAAATGTATGATGAGATAAAAGAAATTATTCAGGTAGTAAAGGCAGACGAAAATTTAATAGTCATGGATGACTGGAATTCGATAGTAGGAAAAGGGAGAGAAGGAAACATAGTAGGTGAATATGGATTGGGGGTAAGAAATGAAAGAGGAAGCCGCCTTGTAGAATTTTGCACAGAGCATAACTTAATCATAGCTAACACTTGGTTCAAGAATCATGAAAGAAGGTTTTATACATGGAAGAAGCCTGGAGATACTAGAAGGTATCAGATAGATTATATAATGGTACGATAGAGATTTAGGAACCAGGTTTTAAATTGTAAGGCATTTCCAGGGGCAGATGTGGACTCTGAACACAATCTATTGGTTATGAACTGTAGATTAAAACTGAAAAAACTGCAAGAAGGTGGGAATTTAAGGAGACGGGACCTGGATAAACTGCCCCTAAAAGCGGAAGAATCAGCAATAATCATCGAAATGATGATGCAGAAGGCAGTGGAAACTACTGCTTAAAGACACATGACGTTTATCCAAAGGACGTGTAATCTGTAACTGAAAAAGTGTCACAATGATCTCTCCATTGCCAAAAGATTTCCGTCTAGCCTCCCATTCGGATATCCAGGAGGAGACTGCCAAGGGAAGGTGAGCATGAGAAAAAGATGCAATAACCCACGAAAAGGTAACGCTCTACAAAACGGGGCGTGGAATGTCAGAAGTTTAAACATGATAGGAAAGCTAGAATATCTGAAAATAGAAATGCTAAGGTCCATTCTAGGTACAGTGGGTGTCAGCGAAGTGAAATGGAAAGAAGACAAGGATTTCTGGTCAGACAAGTACAGGGTAATATCAACAGGGGTAGAGAAAGCAATAACGGGCATTGGATTCGTTATGAATAGGAAGGCAGTGCAGAGAGTGAGTTAATGTGAACAGTTCAGAATCGACAGCAAACCAACACCGACAACAATATTTCAGGTATACATGTCAACGTCGCAAGTAGAAGATGAATAGATAGAGAAAGTTTATGAGGATACTGAACTGGTAATTCAGTAAGTAAAGGAACATGAGTGTGTAACAGTCATGGGGGATTGTAATGCGACTGTAGGGGAAGGAGTAGAAGAAAGGTTTAGGGAAAATATGGGATTGGTAGTATGAAAGAGAGAGGAAAAAGATTAATTGCGTTGTACAAAAAATTTCAGCTAGTAACAGCGAATACTCTTCCAAGACTCACAAGAGGAGGAAGTATACTTGGAAAGGACTGAAGATACGGAAAGATTCCAGTTCGATTACATTAGGGTCATGAAGAGATTCTGAAATCAGATATTGGATTTAAAGCGTACCTATGAGCAAACATAGACTCAGATCACAATTTAGTAATGATGAAAAGTAGACTGAAGTTTAAGAGACTAGAGAAAATTAATCAGTGCCCAAACAAGTGGGATACGGAGGGGGTACAAATGAATGAAGAGACACGCTTGACTTCTCTGAGGCTGTAGATACTCTGACAATGAATAGTTCAGCAAGCAGTTCAGTTGATGAGGAATGGACATCTCTAGAAAGGGCATAGCTAGAAAAACGTAGGTGGAAGTAAGGTAACTGCGAAGAGACCATGGGTAACAGGAGAGATATTTCAGATGATGACAAAAGAAGGAAGTTTTGTACAAAAATGTTCAGGTGCAATCAGAACTACAGGAATACAAGTCACTTACCAGTGAAATAAATGGAAGTGCAAGTAGGCTAAGGCGAAACGGCTGCAAGAAAAATGTGAAGAAATTGGAAAATAAATGACTGTCAGAAGGACTGGCTTAGCATACAGAAGAGTCCAACAATCTTTGATGACATTAAATCAAAGGCGATAACATTAAGAGTGCAATGAGAAATCCATTGTTAAATGCAGAGTGGAGAGCCGATAGGTGGAAAGGGTACATTCAAAGCCTCTATGAGGTTGAGGATATGTGTGATGACGTGATGGTAGAAGAAATAGGAGTCGACAGGGAAGAGATAGGGGGTCGTATTAGTATCAGAATTTAAAGGAGCTTTGAACGATTTAAGATCATATACGACAGAAGGGATAGGTATCATTCCATCGAAATTTCTGGAACCATTTGGGGCAATTGGCAACAAGTATGTGTTTAGAATCTATGAGACTGGTGGTACACCATCAGACTTTCGGAGAAACATTATTCACACAATACCCAAGTTTGCAAGAGCCGACAAGCGCAAAAATTATCGCACAATCAGCTTAACAGCTCATGCATTTATGTTGCTGACAAGAATAATATGCAGAAAATGGAAAACGATACTGAGGATCTGTTAGGTGGCAATCAGTTTAGTTTTAGGAAAGGCAAAGCGCCAGAGAGTTAGTTCTGATTTTGTATAAGATAATGGAAGGAAGATTGAAGAAAAGTGAAAACCCTTTGACAGGATTTTCGGCCTGTGAGAAGCGTTCGATAGTTAAAATGGTGTAAGATGTTCGAATTTCCGAGTAATATAGATGTAAGCTGTAGTGAAAGACGGTTAATGTGTGTACAAGAACCAAGAGAGAACAAGGAAGTCATGATACTGAGAAGAATTCCGCTAACAGCTGGTAAAATTGTTATTTATTAAAACATAATAAGTTTCTCCGCCTAAGCCGCATCAACAGGTGTAAAAAAAGTTAAAACATCGCAGGGATACCCATCTCTCCTACTCAAAATTTGCTGTTAATAGCGATGGGTATGTCTATGATCTTTTAATGTTATCGCAACCGATAATGCAACCTTAGGCCGCAAAACCGATTGTGTGTTAATAAACACGAAATTTACCAGCTGTTAGCGGAATTCTTTCTAACACCATGCCATTCAACAGCTGCGGATGCCTGGAATATAAAATAGTTTGTGCAGAAAGGAAGTGCTGGGATTAAAAAGGGTGTAAGTCAGGGACGTAGTCTTTCGCCCCTATTGCTATCCTTAGTGGAAGTGAAGAAGAATCACAGGATCTGTTTAATGGAACGAACAGTCTAGTGAATACAGGATGTGTATTGAGAGTAAACCGAAGAAATACGAAAGTAATGAGAAGTAGCAGGAATGAGAAGAGCGAGAAACTTAACATCAGAATTGAGGATCACGAAGTAGGCGAAGTTAAGGAATTCTGCTGCCGAGGCAGCAAACAATCCATCGATGGATGAAATGTGGAGGACATTATTTCTTCTACTTTTCATTTCGTTTCAGTTTTAAGATTGTGTAACATTTTTCATATTTCACCGTGTGTAATTTCAGAAACCTCTTGAATAATTTTTATTCTTAATTCAGAGTAATATTTTATTGCTATTTGTGTCCATCCAATTTACATTTGTGTTCTTGAAGTTTTCTCGAATGTTAATACAGTTTTGCTTTGTCATGAATATTCACGGCATTTGAGGGTGTTTCACGCCAGCGTACCTCAGTTTCATGTGCGAGGTGATACGGATAAATTTCTTTGTCGGAAGTGTTCCATACTACTCTTATTCACTATAATTCAGTCATGGCGATAGGGACGAACCTCTGAGCCGTCGACTTATTGTGATGCCTAAGATTTCCTTTTAGTTTATCATCGCAGCGTACCTCAGCACTCAGTATAGTAATGGTATAAGTGAGTTAATTAATTAAATAACAGGCAACGACAGATTATAGTTTAGAATTACTTTGCGAATTTTTAATACTGTGTTTTGTTTTAATAAACTATGTTAAACTGTGATGACTGTTTCTGTGACAAACCCGTCCCCTTTTGTAAGATTACTTTTAATATTCCCCATCTGGCGTTTCCGAAGAGCAAAAGGCAAGCCTAATGTTTTTAGACTTTTGTCTGATTATCTTATTCTTTTTGTTGAGGCTTAGGCTCCTGCTTACTCCGAATTATTTAATTCAACGTTTGTATTTAAATTTTTCCCGTATGCTCATTCCATATATTCACTTATATCTTTTTTATTCATATTACCAATTCAGTGATTAATTCAGTTCTTATATCAAATTTTACCAATTTCAATTAAATTGGGTGGCGACCTGGCAAAATTTTGTGGTACATGAAAGACACAGTAGAGTGCAGAGTTCCATATTGGCTTACTTCCCCAGTTTCTGTTTGCAAATCACGTTCCAGATAACTATCCAACCATTTAGAGTCTTATAGCAATGGAGAGATCATCACACTTTTTCAATTATAGGCCACACAGAATGTGAATACACATACGTGTGTTTAATGGCGTGGCTTCCATTAATTTCTGCATCTTCATGCTGTTGATCATTGACGGTCCTTCCCCTTTTATGGGTAGTTTCCCACCCCAAGAGCTATTATTACGACGCATATAATAATTTCCACTAGATCACGTCCATTACCGTTAGCATTACTGTCAACATCAATCAATTCACATCCGCAGTTCTGTAAGTGTCCTCCATGATGTAAGATCTTCAGCTGTCTGTAGGTATCCGTGTTGCGTTGTACCTAATGTTTCCCATTATCGCCTGACCTGTTGGTGCCGTGCTAAGGCGACTGCCTGGAAACCAGAACGTAGTGGGATGAATTCCGGTTAGACCACGGAGTATTTCAGCATACCTTTAACTTAGTTTTCATCTCTTAATGATGTGAAAATTCGCCAAGAATGACACGTTATTGGGACTCCACGTTAAACAGTATTCCCTTTTATCGGTAGGATTACTAGGGTACATAAGGGACAAGGAAGTCGACAATGAATGACAGGACCAGGTCTTCGAACCAGACGGAATAATCATTCCTAAGTACTTACACGTCTTCCGCTCTGTCGTCCTATCAGGCTCTTCTGTGGTTCATCCAATAACTTCTCAATACAGAAAAAATTACATCTTCCATTCCATTCAATTTTCAGATGCATTTGTTTTCCTGGGTCTACTAACTATTTCCCATTTGCACCTCTCCATTACGTTCTGAGGAACTGAAAATGTATTTATGCAGAATATACTACATACGTGTAGTGCAAAACAGTATTAATTTTTATTTATGTAATTAGCTTCGATCCTAATATTTGTGAAAGATCGCTGAATTACGTATGGATTGACTGTATGTATTTTAAAGCAGGATTCATTGAAACTGAAATTGGCCTTTCTTATTATTACAGCTGACTGAAAGACAAATTCTTTTGGGCCAGTGATATATTTTATAGCCACGGCTATAAAATATACTTCATTTACTTAAAAAATAATATAAGTTTTGCGTACAGTAGCGATAGCTGCGCAGTTCTCAGATTATGTTTCTGTACATTTTCATATTAGTATCAGAAGTCGTATCTGTTAGCTTTTATATTTAATTTATGTGAGTCTTCTGACAATAGGTAGGTGTTAGAAAAAATACAGGACCCGCCGAAGGAGTATCTCAAATTGGGGGAAAAGTCATGAAAGAGAAACTTGCAGTTTTTTTCCACAATACCAGCAGCGTATGAGAATTTCCCAAAATTGGCCCAAAGCTTCTTATATGACTTCTCAAAAGAGGATACAAATAAGACAAGAAACACTAGACCTATCAGTACACTTTCCACAACATGTAAGGTATTCACTACAACTATCGGATTTTAGTATATAAGAGGGTCAAGGTCGTATTATAAGTTGTTATAGCGTAACGAACAATTTACAAGTCAGAGAAGGACTTTATTACCAGTTTGGATATTGGAAACCTCGCGCGACGTGCGTGCGCTGTACTTGAAGTAGTTTTTGTAGGCTAATTTGAGGTAGTCTATAGACAACAAGTGAGAAACGTCCCCTTTGAACAATTATACAAGACTGTGCTTAAACTGACACACAATATTTTGTTAGCGCAACGCAATCTGACTTTCAAAATTCCCTACAAAAGAATGGCCCTGACTAACATTAAACTATACCTTTCACAAATCACTTACCTCACAAAAATCTTCGCTGCTCAAGCTACTGCAATACAGCGAGCGCCACTACTGCCAGCTAAATAAAAGATTCAAACTACTGAAGGCATTAACTACTGATAGGGATAGTTAGCAAAATGAAAGATATTAATAGAGAACAAACAATGTATTTACCTTGATATCATCATATACAAATATAGCAGTTCATGACAAATTTCAAAACTCCGCCATCTCTCTCCCCACATCCACCACTGCTGGCGGCTCACCTCCAACTGCGCAACGCTACGCGCTGTTCACATCCAGCTGCCGCTGCCCAACACTACAATGGCAGACAACAATGCAAACTAGCCACAGACTGCACACAGCACAGCCAGTGATTTTCATACAGAGGTGGCGTTACCAATAAAAAACCTAAACAGCCTACTTACATAGCCCCCATGCTCCCCACAAAAATTTTTACAAATTGGATTGGGCAGTGGCCAATACAGATTTGAAAAAAATTTTTCATAATTACAATAACAAAGAAATCAAATGCACACACTTATTGATACAATGTTGGTCAAAAGCTAAAAATTTCTCACAGTCCATAAAGACAGTCCACATTGTTCATCACAGTAAAAATGCAGAGTTTTTCTCAAAGTCTGAGCAGTAAAAGAAAATGCACACAGAAGTAGTGGATTTCCATGCAGTCTTGAAGAAGTAGTGTTGTCCTTCCAACGGAAAAACAGTGCTGACTCTTGACATGCAGACAGGTAATGCTCCACAACAGAGCAAACCCACAGCAGAGTCATTCGACGTTTTGAAGAATATTGGTAGGTAGGTCATCACAGAACAGACCCACTGTAGTCCTGGTAGAGATTACGGTATTGGTGGGCCACCAGAGGTGCAGACCCACTGCAGGCCTTGTAGAAATAATGGTACTGGTGAGTCAGCAAAGGTGTAGACCCACTGTAGTCCTTGTAGAAATGGCCAGCAGCCATCTGTTGCGACTGTGCAGGTGCACAATCACCATCGAAGAGTCTTGCAGAGAATATAGCAAGTCCATAAACCACCACTTGTGCACTCACAACGTTTTTGGAATTGTCCTGAGAACCAGCAATGCTGTTATCCAGTCCCTTGCAGAATTATTAACACACGTGCAAACACGAACAGTCCCAACTTCTCACATATTGTCCATATACTATGACCAACAGAAACGTGTGCAGTGAAATGTAACTTAATTTGAAGAACTGGTGTCTGTACAATTATAAATTTACAACATGAAAATACAATTACAAAGGTACAAAATACATCATTAAAGAACATAACAATACAGATAACATTTGTAGTAACACAGGCTTTACAAAAGAATAGAAATAAACATATACATCAGTGGAATTATGACATGAGTACATACATAAAGGATCACAATAACTTTTGAAACATCAACTTCACACATGAGCATTGAACAGAACAGAATTAATAATGTCTAACATCTTTACAAAGTAAATAACATATTATTAATGCCAATTATATTCGAGGATAACAGTATTCCTCATCATAGTGAATGTAGCTTAATATTAAAAGAAGAAAAAATTCTATGAAACTACACAGAGACAGGAAGAAAACAAATACTCAAGGGTACACAAACACATAGTGGGATAACACCAATAGGAAAGGACAGGGTTCGTTTTCAGTGTAACATTTGGTACTGCAGTCCAACCCAAAGCTTCATATATCTTTCCTCTTATTTCATCCTTTGTCTCCACCAAAAAAATACTATCTAAGCATGCTTTCTGTATTTATATGTTCACACATTTCTTACCTCAACATTTATTTCCAAGAAAATCCTACCTAAACCTGTTTTCTCAATGCATTTCTTCCAATTCATCGCAACTCATTCTCTTAGAGGCTACCCCCTCTTAAGCTAACTTAAATCTACTGAGCTCAGATGCTAAACTAAGGGACGAGGCAATGCAGCAGCACAAAATAAGTAACACAAACAGCAATGACCAAAAAATTGGAAAATTGCAAAGCAAGCTACAGTAAATCTAAATTACCAAGCAATGTAACATTACAACTAATATGAGCCAATGGGCAGCAACAAAAAAATAAATCTGGCTTAGCAGAGTAACACAAATTAAAGTTCAGTAGCACTATGCCTGGCAAACAGCAGCAGAAAATTAAATAACTTCTACCTAAACATGACAGAGCTAAAGCAGAAAAAATAATACACTAAAGATAACAATGCAGATAAGGGAAATGTATATTCACATCTTAATGTCTATGTAATTAAAGTGGTGCACCACAACAACTGATTGTAAAAAGAAATATTACCATGTACTTGAAAAGAAAATTATGTGTTACTGTTACTAGTTCCTTCTTAGTGTTCTTTCCTTTCCAAGTGCTCCTTTTTTAAAGAATGTGGATCATAAAATAATTATTTAATAGATCTGTTGACAGAAAGTATTCACATTAGCAAATGCATTTAATTTTATTTTATAAAACTAATGCTGTAACACAGCTGGAAAACAGATGTCAAATGAAATAAGCAATTACGCAAACCAAAGCATAAAAACATCATTCAATAGCTATGTGGCATTTCGTAAGTCAGTAGCTCTCAATTCTCGTAGAAAGACACTTGTCATTATCAGGTTTGCAGATGTAAGAATATTTCCAAGGATAATGGCCTCCCCTTTTTATTTGTTCTACCTGTGCCGCTGAAAAAGGCTCGCAATAATGGCTTTTTCTCCAGGCGTCTGACACAGCTGGGTGCCCGCGACGCATTACGTGCAGGTGGTCACTTAACTTTCGTACGGAAATATTTACGACAGCAGTTTCTGCTACCGTGGCAGTCTCATATAAAAATATTTCACAGGTCAAGAATTAGCGTTGCAAATCTGTAGAAACAAAATCCTATAAATATAAGTGTCCAAAAAAAATATTGGTCAGCATTGTGATACAGTCACACATTTCATAACTCTTAAAGTACGTTTCTTGGTTTCCAACATCCTTTTCATAAATCAGAGTCCCTAAACACTACTCATTATTCCTTACCTCATTATACATATACATATTCGTCGACACTTCTTCAATATTTCATCGTGAGAAATATGTAGCATAATAAACATTCCTCAACAACATAATACACATCGTCGTCGTAATAATAACATCATAACACTTCAGTCAAATCTCAAAATCGTCGTAACTTCCTCCAATAATTTCTAAGCCTAAAAAAATTCTCTGCTCATGTCAAAAGTGTCAGCTGCCTCAAACGTACTTTAAAAATCATGATCTCATACCAAATATATCATTCAAAGCTCTCATAGTATCACAATGATTCCGAAAAAATATGAACAGTTTACAAAGTACAGACAAAATACAGTTTCATAAGTATGAAGTTACCCAACTGTGTATTGCGTAAACATGTGTCACTGATGTAGTAAAAAAATGTTTATCTCTCAGTTAAATGATCAGATAGCTCTGTAATTCTGTGTTTTAGAGAAATATGGTACCGATGTGTAAAGTTGTATAAGCAAAATACCATATTAGCTAGGGTTCCTTGTGGTTGCCACACACATGGTACACAAAGTAAGCGTGTACCCCCCTGAGGATTAATGTAATTATACCCTCAGGTGTTACAGATTACAGCAATGGAATGAAATGTATCACGGAAAACTTTCTTTGTAATTCAAAAATCTTTAAAAATAAATGTTTTAAGTACAAAATTAATCACTCAAATACGTGTACTGTAGCGCTAAATGTGCGTCTTGTTGCAACATAATCTATGTGGAAGTGTCGTAGTTATCGTCCTCCGAAAGCTAAGTTCTGCATAAGTCAATGTACTTACCTCATAATACACAAATGTGAAATGCTTTGCGTATAGATATCGTAGTTATTACGCTTATTGTTGTGATGAAGAAAGTACTGTACAGTAAAGTATTGTTATGCCACGAAAAAGGCTATCTCATTGTTGCTATACCACAAAAGTTACTACTAAAACATGTTTTTCTTTCCAGAAGAATTCAGAAAACTGTGCAGATATAAAACAGATACACCGCAAAAACAACATTGTAAATTGTCACTCATTAGTAGCGTCGTGATAAAAATCGTGTAGCTGTCACATAAACTAACCTCTGTGTCATCTGGTATCTCTCAGAAAGCACTTTAAATTCAGAATGTATTTTTAAATAAACCAAAATGTTGCATTAAAATCTCATTAGCAGTACTGGTAAATGTTCTAAGTATGTGAGCCTGATAGTCGTTACGTAATCGTGCAACTAACAAGCAAGAATGTACAATTAACAACACTGTGTCGTCTGTTCATTATAACAATGCATTCGTAATTTCTGTTTAAATAAGTTCTCTTGGTTCTTGACTGGATATTTCACTTCAAACATTGTTACATGTTAACAGATTCTAAATCTGACAAAGCATACCAGAAATGTGAAGTGAATAGTTTTATGGCAAAGACAAAGTTAAAAAGCATATTATCTTTCAATAAACGGTTTTACATGTGAAATGTGGTGTAAACCTTTACTCTTCCTAGTACGCAGAGTTTCAACTTCAACGCAATTATCATGTGGTATACGTCGGATTCTGTAAGGTCCATTGTAAACTAGAAAGAATTTGTGACTCAAGTGTTTCTTCTTATGTGACAATGAATGAGCTTTAATGAGAACTTTCTGACCAATATACAATTTCTTTGCATTTGCTTTACCGTGTAGTTTTCTCCTTTTGTCAGCTGCAGATTTTATATTTTTAAGAGCCAAATCAATTATGTCTTTGTGTCGAAGTTTACGTGTATTTGGGAAAGGTACAAGCTCTCTGATTCTGTTCGGTGGTTCTTCATTCTTTAGTACAAGAGTAGGTGGTAAAGCAGTGGAATCATGAGGCATTTCATTCAGCACATTTTGAAATAAGTGTAAATATCTGTCCCAATGCTGATGCTTTCTGTGACAATAAAGTCTGCAAAGCTTATTGATTTCTTTCATAATCCGTTCAGACGGGTTACAATGTGGTGAGTACAATGAAATAAAAACAGGTCTGATTTTATGGTTGCGAAGCATGCGTGACCAAACAGCAGATCTGAATTGCGGTCCGTTATCTGAAATGACTTTACTAACGTGTCCAACTTCACGTAAGAAATTTTTAACAAAGGCGTTGGATACAGACCGTCCAGTGGCTTTACGTAACGGTGTGAAAGAAACAAATTTTGAAGTAAGTTCAACAGCGACTAGAACGTACGAAAATCCATTAGATGTTCTGACAAGCGGTCCCAAGAGATCAACAGCAGCAAATTCTTTTAATTTAGAAGGAATGATAGGAAACAGCGGAGCAATATGGGAGATAGTAGATGGTTTCGCTTTTTGACAAAGTTTACAAATAGACAAGACTCTTCGAATTCTCTTTTCCATATTGTTAAAATAACAAGTCGTTCGAAGAATATGATAACATTTTCGTGGGCCAAAATGTGCGTAGCTGAAATGAATGTACCAAATGAGCTTATTAACAAAATCGTCTGGAATGCAAAGTACCCATAGCTTGTCATCAACAGTGCAGCGTTTGAAGAGTATGTTGTTTCTAACCAGGTAATAATGCCGAATCTGTGTGTGTGTCTTTTCATGCCATTTGCTCTTGATGTCTTTCCAAATCGGATCTTTATCTTGTTCATGAGCAATGTCCTTTAAAGATGTGGTGATGAAGTTTTCAAAGGCGACTTTCTGAATGTAAAGAATACTGAAATTTTTCTCGAGGTTGCCTTCTGTGGTACTTTTCTCAAGCCCAGCCGGTGCGCGTGACAGTGCGTCCGCAACAATGTTCTCCTTGCCGGGAATGTAGACTATTGTGAAGCGGAATTCTTGCAGAAACAATGCCCAACGTTTTAACCTGTCATGATTTAATTTTGAAGACATAAGAAATTGTAATGCACGATGATCACTGTATACTTTTACGTGCTTACCAGAAAGAAAGAAACGGAATTTGTTAAATGCCCAAACGATAGCTAAAGCTTCTAATTCAGTAGCGGAATAATTTTTTTCAGATTTTGTTAGCACTCGGCTAGCAAAAGCAATGGTTTTCTGAACGGTAGTGTCATTTTCTATGGCTTCTTGAAATAAATGAGCACCAAGACCGACTTTAGAAGAATCCGTGCTAAGGCAGAAATCTTGTGATAGATCTGGATGAGCTAATATTGGCGCATGAAGTAACGCTTCTTTTAAAGAATCGAATTCCAACTGTGCTTGTTCGTCCCAGTTCCAAATAGTATTTTTTCCAGTGAGAGAACAAAGTTTTGGTGTAACAAGAATTTGCATATTCAGAAAACGACGGTAAAAATTTACGAGACCTAGAAAACTGCGGACTTGTCTTTTTGTAGATGGAACTGGAATGGCTCTGATTGCTTCTAACTTTTCAGGATCCGGCTGAATGCCTTCAGAAGAAATAATATGTCCCAAAAACTTCACTTTTGTCCTACCGAATTCAGACTTTTACAAGTTAACTGTAATTCCAGATTCTGCAAAAATGCGTAACAAACTGTTGAGGATGCGATTATGTTGTTCCCATGAAGCTTCTGCTATTAGAATATCGTCCACATATAAGGTGATGTGACGTTTTAAGAACTCAGGCAATATGGAATTTAGCCCGCGAATGAATGCTGCTGAAGAGATGTTCAAACCAAAGGGAAGTTTCCGAAACTGATAACAAACGCCGAAACAAAGGAAAGCTGTGTATTTTCTACATTCTGGATGAAGTTCGATCTGATAAAAGCTGGATCTGAGATCAATGGAAGACAACACTTTTACACCATTAAAATTTTGAAGAAGTTCTTCCATCGTCTGCGGCCTGTCTGTTTCAGGAATAATGATAGTATTGATTTGTCTCGAATCCAAGACAAGCCTGATCGATCCATTTTTCTTCTCAACAACATGTAATGGATTGTTGTATGAGCTTACTGCAGGCTCAATAATGCCCTCGTCGAGCATAGATTGTATTTCTGTTCTAACACGGTCCCTATAATGTGCTGGAATTACATATGGTCTAACACAAAATTTAGTATGCTCACGAACACGAAATTGGTATTGAAATCCCTTGATTGTTCCTGTTTTATGAGTAAAAACTGTGGAATGTTCTTGTAAAATCTCAAAAAGGTCCTGCCTATCAGTGTCATTACAATTCTCAATTGTTTGAATTTTATTCTGAATTAACTTATTAGTGTCAAATGCGCCGTCGACATCATCCCTGTCAGTACTTGCAGAGTGATTGTCAGTGTCTAGTTCCGTAGAAAAAAGGTAAAGCCGATTGATTTCTTCGTCATGGTTTGAGAGCCAATCTTCAAATTTCAAAGCTATTGACTTACCTTCTTTCTCTAAACTTATTTCAGCATCGTGAAAGTTTAAGATTGCTTTGTATTCATTCAAAAAGTCTACTCCCAATATAATTTCCGTCGACAATAATGGAACAATGAGAAAGCTCATAGAGAAGCTGTGGCTTTGACAATAGAATTCTAAGTTGGTTTGTTGGCGTACATCTACACTTTTTCCAAAGATTGCACCTTGTAATTTAATCTTACGTAACGGAAGTGTGGGACAATCGTTCGATTTGTTGCATTTGCTGAAGGCTGTTTCACTAATTACTGAAATGGGACTGCCAGAGTCAAGTACTGCCGTAAATTTTACATCATTTACTGTAATGTGAATCACAGGATATGCAATATTGTTATGTTTTATGTCGTGTTCCTGGAGTAAGATGTCCCTAATGTCTTCCATTTTTACGTAATTACTAGCTACGGCAGCTGCGTCGTTAGTTTCATACGTGCGTTTTGTGGCTGCCTGCGGTGTGAGTCATTGCCTATTGTCTCTTTGTTGGCGCGCGTCGTTATTGGGATTTGGAGACCTAACTTCTACAAATTCACCGTGACGAGAGGGCCCTGCCCTGTTTAAATCCCGCCAGTTCTGATGCAATTCGGGTCTGTCGTTACGATCACATCGTCTGTCGTCATGTCGGTAGTTCCTGTAGTTTCTTTCTTGTCGGTTAAGTGGTGGAGAATTTCTCCCTGAATCATAACTGCGCGCTGGACCGTTGCATCTCAAGTTATTCTGTCTCCCGTAATAATAATTGTTTTGGTTCCCATATTGTCTGTTTCTCTGATTGTCTCTGTGATAGTCATTACCGCGGAGAGGTGATCTTTCCCTGTAATTATTACTACTCTGCCAAAGGTTGTCATACAGGTGGTGTCTGTTTTGGTCACAATTTGTGTTGTGAGAATAGCCTTGTCGCATCCAGTTATTATCGAGGAATTGTGACGGATGTGACCTGTAATTGTTGTGTTCCTGTTTCCGCATTCCGCGATTGTCAGTGTCAATTTCCAATTCTTGTAACAGTCCCTGAAAAGCTTCAATGTCGTCTTTGCAACGTCCTGCCAAAATAATGTGTCGTAAATGTTCAGGCAATTTGATTAAGCAAATGCGGATAAGTTCTGAGGGGCTGTATGGGTTTGACAGGTACTGATTCTTGTGCAACATGTCTTCAAAATATTTCATAAGACTGGAAAATTCAGATTGTTCGAAACGTTTCATCATTATGATGCTTTGTTTTACTCGGTCTTGTGTGGCCTGAGACCAATATGCTGAGAGGAAGGCATGGTATAACTCTCCTTCACTGTGGCAATCGTGAATGACCGACCGCATTCTTACAGCTGGTTCATTCTCCAAGTAGCCACACATAAATTCTAATCTGTGTTCTAATGACCAGTTGGGAGGAAAACAATGAGAGAATTGATGGAGCCATGCTTGTGGATGAATGTCGTTGCCAGAATTCTTAAATGTTTTGAATTTACGTGTAGTAATGAACAGCTTATAGTCAAAATCATCATGTCGGCGAGTC
The DNA here is from genome assembly GCF_023864345.2 of Schistocerca serialis cubense. Classification (NCBI taxonomy): domain Eukaryota; kingdom Metazoa; phylum Arthropoda; class Insecta; order Orthoptera; family Acrididae; genus Schistocerca; species Schistocerca serialis. The sequence continues at coordinate 434,278,120 of NC_064638.1, read as the reverse complement.
GCATATCGGTCATTGTTAGGTCGTGTCAGCCGTTCCATATCAAAATTCGGTGCACATTGCCAATTTCTTTCATAACTTCCGAAATGCCCTGTGTTATTATTTTGCGGCTTTTCCGTATTTCTAAGTCCCTCTTCCCGTGTTGGAGCGCGAGTGTCCTCTGAAATACGTAATTCTTGTATTACCTGTGTCAGCTGATCTTGTACTTCCCGGATTTCTCTTTGGTGTTGTGTATTAATTTGATTCTGATTTTGTTTGAATTTCCTAATTTGTTCGTACTCTTCTGTGTCATTAAAGACTACCGGTCTTGCGTCAATCAGATTATCATCTACCTTCGTAGATAAATTAGTGAACTGATCCAAAAGTTCGGCTACTTTCTCCGATAGTGTACTTATTTCCTCAGTGTGTTTTTCTAAACCAAGTTTCAGAGTATCTACTGTGTCCTTAAAGTTTTCCTGAGTTTTTGCAAGTTGCGTAACCGAATCGGTAGATGCAACTGAGTCAAATTTAGCTTGCAAGGTCTCATGATTTTCATGAACAATAATTTGCAGTTCTTTTATGGCTGCTTCGTGATTCTGTAATGCATTTTCATGCCGCGAAAAAATAGGTTGAAAATGCTCACAAATTTGAGTTTTTACGTCATTACAGACTTTTTGACATTTCGATTCAATGTGATGTAACTCAGTAGTTAAATCTTCACGCGTTTGTTCAAGAGTTTGTTCCAATGAGTCTAACTTTTGAAGCTGTTGCTGTGTTTGTCTCTGATTTTGTTCCATTGTGTCTAACTGTTGCTGTGTTTGTCTCTGGTGTTGTTCCATTGTGTCTAACTTCTTGAGATTTTGTTCCACTGTGTCTAACTTTTCAAGCTTTTGTCCCATTTGTTGCATTAATTGTAATAACAATGCACTGGTGTCTGAAACATGTTCCTCAGTGCTTTTCGGCAGTGAAGTTGCACCGGCAACATTCACATTTTGACAAGCGGAAAATGTGTCTTGACTCATTTGGGAAAACGGTGAGGACGCAAAACCTGAATCTACAGTATTTGCAAAATTGTGTCCTGTCATTTCGGATTCCTGAGGCGAGCTGTTGCCGACCGATCGATCGATAATGCTTCCCTGTTCACTACCTGTTTCACTGTCTACACCATTGTTTGCCGCCCGCTACATTTCCCTATGCGCAATTACCAAATTACTACTTTGAACATTAGTTAATTCATTACTCTGCGGCGCTAACACACTGCCTTCGTCTTCACTGTCATTTCTCAGTTTACTTTGGAGCCTAGTATTACGTTTTTCACACGCCATAATTGTCACAATATTTCACACGATAACACAGAAAAGCACAATTTGAAGAGCAAAATAAAATAACATAGAAATGGAAATAATGTCTACTTAATTGCCAGCGCAGCTGCGAAATACTTGGTGCAAATCTACATGCATGCCACAACTGTTTTACTGTACAACAATGAAAAACTACAACTACAAAGGAAATTCTCTCTATGATTACGCGCTACCAATAAACAATAGCTACACCAATTACACAAACTACAAGAAAAATCAGAAGATTCCAGTGAGGTATCCTAGGCTAAGGGTCGACATATGAAACGTCCCCTTTGAACAATTATACAAGACTGTGCTTAAACTGACACACAATATTTTGTTAGCGCAACGCAATCTGACTTTCAAAATTCCCTACAAAAGAATGGCCCTGACTAACATTAAACTATACCTTTCACAAATCACTTACCTCACAAAAATCTTCGCTGCTCAAGCTACTGCAATACAGCGAGCGCCACTACTGCCAGCTAAATAAAAGATTCAAACTACTGAAGGCACTAACTACTGATAGGGATAGTTAGCAAAATGAAAGATATTAATAGAGAACAAACAATGTATTTACCTTGATATCATCATATACAAATATAGCAGTTCATGACAAATTTCAAAACTCCTCCATCTCTCTCCCCACATCCACCACTGCTGGCGGCTCACCTCCAACTGCGCAACGCTACGCGCTGTTCACATCCAGCTGCCGCTGCCCAACACTACAATGGCAGACAACAATGCAAACTAGCCACAGACTGCACACAGCACAGCCAGTGATTTTCATACAGAGGTGGCGTTACCAATAAAGAAACCTAAACAGCCTACTTACAAGTGTCCTGTACAAAAACGTTCGTCTCAGCTTCCTCTATACTACTGTCGTACACTGTACACAATGACAATGAATAATACAGAAAATAAATAGAAATGTAAGTTAAAAGTGTTCTATTTCGGAAACCATTCGGAACAGGGCATATGTCGACTTCAAGTTTTTTGTTCAGAATCACTAATGCTACCACCTATCAAAACAATTAACTTTCCTCCTGACTCAACCTGTATATATATAAAATCATATCTATATGAGACTAGTAAAGCCTCTGAAACTGTGTCGTTTCATTTGTATAAGTATCTGTACCTGGGTTTCAGGCTGGGTTCTCAGTTTACTTTCGAAGTTGAAGTGCTATTCCAGAACATGGGAAGCCTGGGAAACTCTGTTCCTATTTAAGGGGGAATTTAAAGTAGACTGGGAATGGTGGTGAGAATTTAGATCGAGGAGAGAGATGTGCCAGTGTACTCCGTGCAGTTGTGTGAACGGGTGTGCCAAGGTGGTTCAAATGGCTCTGAGCACTATGGGACTTAACATCTGAGGTCATCAGTCCCCTAGAACTTAGAACTACTTAAACCCAACTAACCTAAGGACATCACACACATCCATGCCCGAGGCCGGATTCGAACCTGCGACCGTAGCGGTCTCGCGGTTCCAGACTGAAGCGCCTTTAACCGCTTGGCCACACCGGCCAGCCGTGCCAAGGTGTATTAGTGGCTGGCGCACCTAACTAGTAAACAATAAGCTTCATTCCATATACATAAAACGCTACAGCTTTCATAAGACGTCTTGAGGATAGTGAGAAATTCAGAATTGAAAGAGGAGTCAGAGAAGGAGGCTCCATATCACCAAAATTGTTCTCAGCAATCATAGAGGTGAGCGTGCAGATAAAAATGGGAAGCAGCTAGTGCAAATTTGTACCAAGCCCGGGAATCGAACGTTTTAATATAACATATATGAGCTACCTTCGTTTTACTAATGGCATTATTCTTTACATTTTTAGTGTAGATCAATTAAAACAACGAATGGAAGGACTTAATACAGCAGATTTGAAAATCAGTCACAATAAGACCAACATGACAAACAATCGACACATTGGAAAAGTTTATAATGAAATCGTGGAACAATTCGATAAGATTTTGTTTCTAAGTCAGCTCTTATTACTGAATACACATGCAATAAAATAACAGACGTGCTTTTCGTAGACTAAATAGCGTACTGAAAGCGAAGGTTCCGATACGTGTGGAACATTAATTTTACAATTAGCATTTATAACTTGTATTGATTACTAGCAGTGGAAAGAGAAAAAAGTCAAAAATTTAAGATTGCTCATCGTTATGGGAATTAGTACGTCACACGCTAAAACAGACAGATGGGCCAAGAAACAAATTGGAGGACAGAGCTAGTAGCTAGAGGAACGTGTCTTATGTGGAACTAGGAATTTCATTGCTGGTTTCCAAAAGATAAGAAGGACACGTGATAAACCTTGCAAGAACAACGTGTGTGAGTCCCGCTAAAATGGTGATAAGTAGGAAAAAGTAGAGGAGGCCTACCAGTGGATGTTAATCTGATGATGATTATGAGGAAGACGAAGAGGGGGTGAAGAGGGAGAGCTACTCTTTCTTTCCTTACTTTTAATTTGCATAAGCAGTTGTCCATTAAGCTCACATTGAGTTCCAGGAGGAAAATCCTTAGTCAGGACGGAGATTCTACATCTATTCGTACAGCTTTCTGTTTCACGTTGCCCAATATGCCGTCAAGGTATTCCATTATTCAGTATCTTTCTTCAAAGCGGATGCCGGTTACGGCGTTGTGACGCACAGTTTATAAATCGCTAAGAGAAATTATTTTCATGTTAACTTACTGTTCCGTCGGATCTTTGTAAAATATTTCACGTTTCATTAATGAAAAAAAGACACCTTCGTCGCGTTTTTTTTTTAAATTCGTAAAGTTATTAATACACGTCACGACAGCATTCTGGACTTGACACCTTTGCGTTTCAGTAAATACTGTTGACTTACTTCTGGAAGGCAAATTCCACAACAACAGACGTTTGTCGCACTACGACTAATCCGTAAACCGGCTTCAGCGGCTGCATTTCTCCTTTAAACTTGCAATTCTCACGACACGACATTTAACTTACCCTCAGCTCGCAGCTGAAGCTACTGTGAGTGCTGAGTTGCGCACAGAGGGCGGTGCATTTCAAAAGTTTCTCTGGAGCCAGCCGCGCCTACCTCGACGCCACTGTGCGTGGGCGTCACCGTTCCTCCAGTTCACACGTGGGAGGCCAACGTAGGAGAAGAAGATTGGATGTGCGCACGACAGTAGCGGCCGAATGGCTTGCTACGACCTTTCTCATATGGATTTCTCAGACACAAAGAAGGTAGGATGGGGATCGAGAGGAACTTCGCTCAGGTCAAGAACCTTAGCATCAAATATTTCACAGATGACTTTTCCACGTTACTAGATACATGTACTATTACTTTTGAATTTTCGTTAATGCAGTAGATACGTACCTGAAGAAGAGTTTTTAATCCTCTAAACATTTGGTATTAAATCATAGTTTACAGTCTACAGTTTTGTTGTTTCTACGTCATTATCTTGAGATATCACAGTACAAACAGTGCCAAATATCTGCTTTAGAAGGAAAGCTCAACTATCAAAAACCACAATCGAACACCATAGCTGGAAAAGGAAGCTAGCTTCTCTTCTCCACAAAAACGTTAAAATGTAGGGGCTTCAAGGAAAGCTGCCATAAGCAAATGGCTTTGAAATCCATTAAATACTCGTCCTTCAAAGGTTACTAGTATTGGAAGGCATCTCGAAATACTGTACGTATTACACAAAGGAGGTGCTGTCGACGTACTGGAGGAACTAGAAATCTGCAACATGTTCTCAACGAATCTGAGAAGTTATTGAACGAGCAAACCGAGTTTAAAGATAAGGCGTTTTTCAATAATGTCCGACCAATTTCGTAATAAATTAAGCAACAGTATTTATTTCATATTCATGTAATGGGTTTCATCCCTTTGTATTACCCTTTTTATATAACCGTAGTGCACATGCGCAGGGCATGTAGATCTTGATGACAGAAATGTGAAGATGTGAATTGTTTCTTTTCGTGTAATATCGCCACATCTGAGGTCCACTAGCTATGTGCGCTGTATGTTGTGCAAATTTTTCGTACATAATGAGAGCTTTTGAACATGAAAGGTGCAATGACTGTAGAACTTTATCATGTGTAAATTAATTTAGTACGCATACACAATTGTCTGTGATATTCACCTTCTTAGTTTTTGCCGTGTGCAAATGACGTATGAGCAAGAGCTGATAACGAGGATATTTGACTAATTTCTTAATACTATTTGATGTTTTGTACTTTATTACATGATTGCACTTTTCACTAAGTGCGATGTCCGGTTATTTTCACATATCTGTATATACCGTTGTCGTCGAGGAAATTCACCCACTATCTGGTACAGGGGTGAGAGGCTTCTAGATCATGATAACTATAGCCTTCTTTATCTACCCTGATGTCTTTTAGGTAGGACAGACTTCTAGCTTGGTTGTCGCTACTTTCTATATATGACCACTAGCCGGATTCTGCCTGTAGAGATGACCTTTCGTTATCCTTAACACGGTTCCGTATAACAGTTTTCAGTACTTGTGTAACATGTATACTGATCTCATTTTTGTACATAAGGTTCTTATGCCACATAGTGGTTCCATGGTTTAGACTATTTATTTCCGATTGTACGATCATTAGTAGTCACTACAGAGGTTAGTTGTTTGTGTATGATGTCTTCGTTCGTACGGAGCAGTAGGTCTTGATCGTAATGCGACTAGATAGATCGTGTTACGATATTATGTAGATAGTTTTCGCATTATATTTGTCCTATGCTATATAGTACTCCCCACTACATGAATTTTAGCACCAATGTAGTTTTCTACCCAACACTGCACACATTGCTACCGCTTACGTAGCAAAAATCTGAAATTGTTGCAGTTCCATAGAACGGCATATGACCATTTCTTGTACGACACCTTAATTTAAATCGTCTATTGCCCTTGATTATGCAATAAATCGTATAGATATCCTAAAAATTAGTTTAATATTGCACGTATGATTGCGCACCCTGAAGAGTGCAATTCGTGCCAGATACACTTGATCCTACTTTACCATACAGTTTTTCCTTCGATAATAAGAGTTCATTTCGATCTGTGATACATATCCAGGTCTACACCCAATTCTTGAAAACAGAAGTCTTACGCCCTTCTAATGTGTAACCATTTGATTAATGACTGTTATTTGTCTACTATGAGCCGTATAATGGAAGCTATATTACTACAGACAACGATTTGATTATATTTTTCACTTGGTTAGTTAGGTCATGGCGTACATCTACATCTACATCTACATATATACTCCGCAAGCCACCCAACGGTGTGTGGCGGAGGGCACTTTACGTGCCACTGTCATTACCTCCCTTTCCTGTTCCAGTCGCGTATGGTTCGCGGGAACAACGACTGTCTGAAAGCCTCCGTGCGCGCTCTAATCTCTCTAATTTTACATTCGTGATCTCCTCGGGAGGTATAAGTAGTACCTCATCCAGAAACGCACCCTCTAGAAACCTGGACAGCAAGCTACACCACGATGCAGAGCGCCTCTCTTGCAGAGTCTGCCACTTGAGTGTATTAAACATCTCCGTAACGCTATCACGGTTATCAAATAACCCTGTGACGAAACGCGCCGCTCTTCTTTGGATCTTCTCTATCTCCTCCGTCAACCCGATCGGTTACGGATCCCACACTGATGAGCAATACTCAAGTATAGGTCGAACGAGTGTTTTGTAAGCCACCTCCTTTGTTGATGGACTACATTTTCTAAGCACTCTCCCAATGAATCCCAACCTGGTACCCGCCTTACGAACAATTAATTTTATATGATGATTCCACTTCAAATCGTTCCGCACGCATACTCCCAGATATTTTACAGAAGTAACTGCTACCAGTGTTTGTTCCGCTATCATATAATCATACAATAAAGGATCCTTCTTTCTATGTATTCGCAATACATTACATTTGTCTATGTTACGGGTCAGTTGCCACTCCTTGCACCAAGTGCCTATCCGCTGCAGATCTTCCTGCATTTCGCTACAATTTTCTAATGCTGCAACTTCTCTGTATACTACAGCTTCATCCGCGAAAAGCCGCATGGAACTTCCGACACTATGTACTAGGTCATTTATATGAAGCTTACTTATTAGTATACCACATGATTAGTTTGTTTTATCATAACTGACAACGGTTTTTGTCATTTGTTGTCCTATACATTACTTCTCACTACTAGCCCGTTTAGACTTCGGTGTATAACTTTTGACTGTCACTGGGAGCACATTCATCTATGATTATGTTCCACAGCCCCTAGTTCGATAGTTTTTACCTCTTTTATATTTCATAATCATGTATTCACGATAGTGATTTGTCTTCATCGTGATTACAGATGTTATATCCAATTTGGTGTTTGTATTTTTGAGTAACCTGTAGTCTATATTTTCCCCAATATGACGTCGTGTGGGGAGCAAAATAACTGATGACGGTCGAAATAGAGAGGATATAAAATGTAGACTGGCAATGGCACGGAAAGCGTTTCTGAAGAAGAGAAATTTGTTAACATGGAGTATAGATTTAGGAGTCAGGAAGTCTTTTCTGAAAGATTTTGGTGTGTGGTGTGTAGCCAGGTATGGAAGTGAAATAAGGACGATAAATAGTTCAGACAAGAAGAGAATAGAAGCTTTCGAAATGTGGTACTACAGAAGAATGCTGAAGATTAGTTGGGTAGATCACGTAACTCATAAGGAGGTACTGAATAGAATTGGGGAGAAAAGGAATTTGTAGCACAACTTGACTAGTAGAAGGGATCGATTGGTAGGAAAGGTTCTGAGGCATCAGGGAGTCACCAATTTAGTGCTGGAGGGCAGCGTGGAGGGTAAATATCGTAGAGGAAGAGTACGAGATGAACACACTAAGCAGATTCATAAGGATGTAGGTTGCAGTAGTTACTTGGACATGAAGAAGTTTGCACAGAATAAAGTAGCATGGACAGCTGCATCAAACCATTCTCTGGACTGAAGACCGCAACCGCAACAACAACAACGTCGTAATTATGTTTGGAGGGATTGTCCTTCTACCAGACAGAGGTTCATAGATGACTTACATAGAGGCTGTTATGTTACTGTTTTACTGACTTAGACTAGGTTTTATCATATTTTATTACAGGGGATACACAAAGCACTTAGTCCCGGTTGCACTTTTGATGGCTTATACCTGTGGTGATGGCGGTTATTCTAGTGTCTCTTATTGTTAACAACTTGCATATGTAACACAATAGTGCTGCTTAAGGTGATTCATAGCCATTTAAGTCGAAACTTAACACATGTGTGATGGTTGGTTACAAGGGGTAGTGTGCTTTGGTAATACAAGCGGTGTTTCTGTTAACTTTGTGATTCCTTTTGTCAACAGCTTTGTTATCTGGTTACATGACGCATATTAGCAAGACAATTTTTTTCCAACGCTATGTATTATGCCTTTCTTCCAGTGTAGAATGGCCAACTACTTACATATTCCTCGTCTCTTACACAACGTAACATGGTGCACAGTGCACCATTCTTACTATTACGCTGGAGCAGGACGCTCTCTTCTGTCTCAACTGGCCTATATAAATAACAAGTACATCGTGTTCTGGGATAGTATTGACGCATCTTACTTGTTTTTAACTACTGTATCTTCCACTGATTTCTGTTTACAATTTTCTTGTCACCTATCATATGATGTCTTTCATCAATCTATTTTGGTACTACCACTAATGTACTTAACACTGACAAGGCTTTCACTCTTTTAGTCTTTTACATCGTCTCTGTTTTACTGTAGGTCACAAAAGTACTGCTTAGATAACATGTTTGCTGCCAGATGGCGATTTTATTTCGATATTATACAGTTTTATGAGTTCTGTTATATATATCAAGTTACCTGATATGTACTTTTATTGGTACATTAGAACATACACCTCATTAGCAGTCTACCCACATTCGGTGACTCACTGTTTGACAGCTCTTATTCCTACTGTCTTTTAATATAAGGATCATAGCTTGTGGAATATTTCATACATGATGGCCTTAATTTCAGACTTCCTCAGATAAGATCATTAATATCAAATATGTTTTCATGCATCTACTGTATATACCTTTGTTCGATGTAATTCTTAATGGTAATATGGCTGGTAATTTTGTTGTTTAAGGGCCTGATGATGGCGTATTGTAATGCTGAAACCGGTAGCCAATACATTGGAGACGAAACTACAGTTGGCGGTGTTGGTGACATTTTAACATACATATCAGCTATTGTCCCCCCATTGAGTAGAAGACAAATGGATGCATTTCAACTTCTATAAAAATATGTCATCTAATGAATTTTTTCACTGATAATTGGCATGATGTCAAATATCTATATCTCTTTTTTTTTCAAATCAAATACTGTTGTGCATATTGACTTTTAAATTTATTGCTGTCCCTGCAGTTTCTGTAGACTTCCAGCCGCCAGTACCAGCAGCAGCAGTTTCTGTGTGCACGAAATGATTAGTTTAGCCATTTTCTCCCATGTTCCTGTGCTCAAGTGAATAAACTGTGCGTATTTATCTCTGTTGAGTAGTGTTTAAGGTTTTGTAATAGAAAAAGATATTTATGGGTACTAAGTTACCTAGGACCCATAAATACTACCAATTCTAGGCCACATTCACTTATTTTCGTTTAAAAAAACATCTATTTTAGTATAAAGTACATAGAAAATTAATAAAAATGAATATTTCTTCTTATCATGTTCATGTATTATAAAGTAATAATGTCTTTATAGAAAAGGTGAATGTATGAAAATAAATTTAAATTTTTTTGTAATAGATGCTTGTAGTGAAAAAAACTGGTTCATTCTCAAAAGAATAATGTATATTAAAACTTTACTGGCTGTCCAGTTCAGGGTAATTTAATATAAAAGGTGAACGTAAGTAAATAAATAAAAACTGTTCTATTCCTCATTCAAAATTTTTCTAATTTTTTCATCTTGCGCAGCCATAATATATTTATGAACAGTTGATTTCTCATGTTTTTTGAGATACGACTTAATAACAGCTTTACACACTCATATGTAAACTTAATTTTCTGGTATTAAGATGCAAATTTTTCATAAATCCAATGATATCTATCTTTCCAATACTTATCTCTATGAAATTCATTAATATTCTTTCTCTCTGGACAGTCACCACACAGCTGAAAGAACTTACAAAAGAACATTATTATTTATTAGATTTAGATACAGCACAATATTTTGAAGATATGTTTGATAAAGAAGAAATGTGGAAATATTTAATAAATAATTTTAATTACTGCATACAAGGAGAATATAAAGAAGATTGTAATATAATAGTAAACAACAATGATTCTGTAGGAAGAGACTGTTAACTAGGATTAATTATAATTCTACAGTAAAAATATACAATATATTTATTTGCCAGTTATCAAGTCCAGGAGTTAATAAACAACTTGTTAACCATACTACAAATTTTTTGAATTGTCCATACAGACGATTAAGAGGAACATTTTGTTCCCCGTTAGCTACAGAAATGAAATTACAAGAGTAGAAGCAACAATTTATAATTACATTAATCCAGAATTCCAAAATGCACAAGAATTTGATACACTAACAAATTGTTTGGAATTATTAGCTAATAACAGCAAATATTTCGAGAAAGCTCCTTTTTGTTCTATTCAAACAGCTAAAATGTGGGAAAAATTAATGTATTTCTTACAAAATATTTAGTTGTTGAACTGTTTTAATGATATTTTGCAATATCTGTATTGGAGTATTAAAAATACAAAAAAATTGAGAGGAATACAAATAAAAATTGGAACAAACAAGAAAGAGAAAAATTTGTTAAATTTGTTTTATCTGCATTTAATTTTAACTATATACCAGTTAACTGTATAGAATATTCGGAAAAGACAAATGATACGATTTCTGTAACCCAAAAATGTTTTATTAAGACTGAAGAAACATTTGTTTGTAAATCTCATAGCTTGTTTTCTTCCATGTCAGAAAATATAAATACTGAAAAACTAGCATTACCAAAAATAAATAGTATTATTCCATTTGTGTCTCAAAAAATAATAGATATTTACGACAAACTCTACCCATACTGTATTAAAGAAATTGAACCAATTAATATGGTATGTTTAGAATCCACTAAAAATGAGAACAAGAATTAGAAAATATAAGCATACATGTAAGAAAACTAGAATATGTGGATGAGACATAATCCTTAAAGGAAGAACACAAAAATGTTTCAGAGAAGGAACAGAAAATAAGAGAAATGGAAGAAGAAATAAAAAATTAGTTTATATGACAATGGATAGACTTTCCTACAAGTGGAGTTTTTAAAATTTATGCTTTTGTGGTAACGATAAAAACAAGTTTGCATAAGTAGGTGTATTGGATGAACAAAATGGTAAAAATGTGCATATATTCTTCAAGAGTAATGTACAAGAGTGAAATGCATTACCAAGGTCTGACAGAAAAATTAAATAATTTGTTAGACAATGAATCCAAGTAGAATGTATGGAGTTAATTTTACTTAAAAATAGTTGTGTAAAAATTACATTTTACAATAAAGGAAAAGATGCATTTGTGGAAACAAAAGCTATAAACGAAGTAGAGAGAAATATATAAAGAAATTTTTAAGGAAATTAATAAATGTTATTTGGAAAAAAACGATTCGAATTCTAGCAAAAAAGAGCGAAATAGATATCGATAAATATTATAAAGACGAATTTCCACAAGAAGAACTTGTAAAAGAGCACAATGGTGGTCGAATTTACCAAAGAAGGATTTAATTTTCATTTATTGTTTTGTTTGTTTAAGATCTGTTATGATTAAATTCTTAATCTCTGGATTTCCATAATAGCTTTCCTTAAGAAAAAATATAAGATATGTCTGCTTCGACACCTCCACAAAAATTCAAATTTTTTAATAATAAATAATGGGGTGGTTATTTGTTACACAAGCAAAAATTCAACACGCGCCGGAGACGCCAGGAAAATCGATCGCTAAAAAGTAAACTCGAAATGAAGATAAACTGATTAATGAGACATTTCTCTTGTTGGGAAACTCAAAACGAAGATAAAATTAACAAATATTTTCTGTTTAAAGACGATCTACTAATTTCGAAATGACTATAAAACAATAAAACAACCGACCAATCAATTGTTAAACCAACTTAGACATTAAACTAAACATTAACATAAATATATTTTACCGTTCGTTTAACGCTCGTTTAAAGTTTGGCTGGTTGGTTGTTTTATTACTTTATCGTCGTTTAGAATTTAGTTGATTGAATAAAACAGGCCAAGTTAAACATAATTCGGTATTTTTAGACCATCTGAAGGCTAGTAGCCATTGTAATACCTAGGGAACCATCATAAATAGCGACACTGAATATCCAGTTTGCCTTCTCTGACCTGCCTGATACTCTACCACTTGGTCATCTCTGAGGTAGTGTTCGTCAACAAATCGTTCGTGATGGTCCGCCAACAGCCGTTGACTGGTGTGATAAGCTTAAAGACGAATGTAATTGTCACAAGATGTGTGACTGCCAAGTAACATAGCTCCCTGTGGCTTGGACCATATATAGGAAAAAGTACTACAGTATAGTGCAAGAAATACGTAGTGAGACGAACGAAAATGACACTGTTACTAAAAGATGACATTTAATTGACTTCAGTGTATGGTTCAAACTTCATCGTGCTATGTTGCTTGGCAGTCACACATAACGTGACAGTCACTTTCGTCTTTAAGTTTTCCACACCATGTATTGTATATGAGGCCACAAAGCTTAAAAACGGCTGTTGGAACATCGTCACGAACTGTTTGTTGACGAACTCTATCTCAGAGATTACCGACTGGTAGAGTATCAAACGAGTGTACAGATCAGAGATGGAAAATTGGATATGCAATGTCATATGTTCCTGGGTACTGTCCTGCTCAAACCAACTGCCCATAAAAAGTTTTGGTTAACACACGTAACTTCATCATAAACCTTCATCAACTCTCTATCGCCCACAGAAAATCGCCAATTGCAGCAGCGGTTGCAAGTAAAGCTATATTCTCAGTGCGATTCCGTTGACCATGCTACGTTTCGAGTTATGAACAGCAGAATGTGTGGAGTCTGTCAGAAATCCTCTAGAGATCATTTCAGGCTTAGACAGTTGTACGCACTGTCCACTTTACAGCAAGATGGGTAGTCAGCACGTGGAGCTACTCGCTGCTCGAGTGTACCATAGTGATGCCAGTGAAACGTTCAGTCGCTACTGTGAGACATACAACATTAAAGATCTGTCATTCACGATGAACACCACCTGCTGATGACCGCTCCCTACAAACTATGCCTCCTAGACACCTCGAGGAACGAAAGCAGGACTGTGCACCTTTCTGAGGACAACTCCGAGAGACGTGTCAGCACATATAGTACACCACCGTCTCCTACTCATCATCTAGACGTCCATTGCTGTCAACAGTACAAATCCTCCAGCATTGTGGTTGGGGAAAAGGTCAGGCGACACAACATCAGCAATTCAACCTAGTTCCATAGCATCGGTTTCCCTCCAACGAGTTCAGGATTTTTCTAACGCCTGATGATTTAGATGTGACCAGGTAGCAACACTAGTCCTGGGAATCTCAAGGATTCGTCAGGGACGTGGACCAGTCGCGTTCTGTGCATATATCACGTACAGATGCGTGGCGCCTCTAATTGCCGTCTAGGGTAATTTGATGGGTGTGCAATATTACGATAGGGTTTTTCAATTTATTGTCCAGTCCTGTAGTCGACATTTCGGTGATGGGTTTGTTTTCAGAATGACAAAGGAAGAGAACATTGGGCTCACCTGGTGAATATCTTTCTCCAGTTGGCAGGAATTAAGCGGATGGAATGGCCCGCTGGATCTGCTGACGTGAACTCCATGAACCACGTTTAGGAACAGTTGAAAAACATGCAGTTCGTCATTGCAGGAACATGCCTGACACACTGGATGACTCAGAATGGCCGCCCTCGAAGAGTGGGACGGGCTTGAGCAGCAAGACACCAACCACCCGGTGGACAGCATGCCAAGGGGGACCTAAGCGTGTTACTATGCACAAGTTGCTCTGGAGCCGAGCCTGCCAATACGCCATTGCACGTGGATATGACTGATCCTCCCGTTCAGGAGTGGCGGCCAACATAGAAAAAGACTGGATAGAGAGCACGATACAGAAGCCGAATGGCTTGCTACCAACTGCCACAGATGCATTCCTCACACACCTGTGGGGGAAGTGGGCGAGGGTAAACACCGGTCAACTCATATTAAGAGCCATAGTATCACATATTTCGCAGCTTGAGAGTGGTGCACTACTAGGTACCTATTCTTTTGCTTTCGACTTGTCGTTAATGGAGTAGACACGTAAATGAAGAAGAGTATTAAGGCTCAGAATAATAGATCAAAGTTTCATTGCTTACAGAGTCCAGTTTTGCTATTTATATATTATGATCATCTTGAGCTGCCATGGTAGATTACACCTCAAATATCTGGTATGCTCTGCTATAAAAAATCACAGTCGTATGTCAGATTTAGAAAGAGAGACTACATTCTTTATTCTATGAGAGTGTACCACCTAATTACATTTTTCTCTCTGATAATTCGTATAATTTCGAGTACCTATTTTTTTCTTCAAATTAAGTACTGTGGTACGTACTAACTTTTTTTCAGTCTCTATAGACCTCCAGCTGCCTGCGCCAGCAAGAGGAGTTTCTGTGTGAATGTTTAGTGTTTTGATCCCATGCCTCTGTGATGAAGTAAGTAATATCTGCATATTTACACTGTGCAACACAACAAAAGGGTCACTTTTTGGAAACCCCTTTATTGTCTCCCATTGCTACTCAGAAGTTCGACGTTTTTGCCAAAAGGTGCCTACAGCCTTACCCTGTAATAATGCAAAAGCATGATACGCTGCACCGTCACCCTTGTGCTTGGTGACACTTCAAATAGCAAGGTCTCGACATAGCGAAAAAATTATCAGAACTCAGAAGTTGGTGTGGGGTTTAAGGTAGGCAAATGATGTCACATTGGCACCAAGTTTCACCACGATTCCGCTCAACGCCACCGTTGACGTGACACACGATGGAAAGTCGTCACGCCCCCTATTACCAAAATTTTATATTTTCTCTTTACGACTATGCGGTGAAGGTCGACGAATTGAAGTCTTAACTTCTTTAAACCTTTGAAGTAAACGATTTGCTAACAGAATTATTCAAACGTGAAACATCAAACTCTGAGGTGAATATAGTCACGCAGTGCTTCAATCAGCTGGCTCAATTTTACCAAGCTCAGTAGGAAGCAACAGAAACTGTGCCGTCAGGATAGACGCCAACTCAACGGCTCGAAGTACAACGGCGCCCCCCTCCCCCTACCCTCGTCAAAGCAAGCTAACAACCGTCCGGGGCGGACAGGGTATTATGGAAATCTATAAAAGACTATAACTACAATTGCATTACACAATTTCTGGCAGAATAACGGAGAAATCAATATACAACCAGAAACAAAAGTCAAGTAAGAGTTGCGTAGTAGTAATAGAAATCAGGCTCGACCGAGCAATGGCCAATTTCAACAACGGATTTGCTGCGCACTTCCCAAAATGAAATGTATAAAATTTACTTAAATGTTACTAAAAATAAAAATTTTGGCTTACTTTTAAATCATTAGGTAAAACTCATAGATTGTTTTGTAATATACTAGGCTATCATGAGCTTAAATAACTATTTTAAACGCTGCACAAGTAACACCATGGTTATAATTACGGCTTGGGAGAAATTTCAGGAAACCACTACTACTAAGGGAAACAGGTTAGAGTGACCCAGCTTGGAGATTAGTGACCGAACAGCAAAAGAATTAGTAGAGAGCAGCAAGTCCAACTCCTGATTATGCTTACAATTAAAGTAGCAATGCATGCACACTTATAAGTTCACGATGTAACAAGCACACGGAGAGTTCAATCACTATAACTGCTTAAAGCAACTGACACAATTAGTCACACAAAAAGCTCAAAATAGAATTTCATGAAATTAAGAATTGAGGACAGCCCACTGCAATATTACAATCATGGCCCCTAGTGTTGTGTCAACCTAAATAGTAGGGAACATTAATTAAAGCACACGAGCTCACTTGGGAATTTCACTGTCTTTGGTTTTAGCCTTATGCTTGGCTAAGATAACACTCTCACATTTCTTTTTTTCTTGTTTAGGGAGCATTTGGAAATACATCCAACTTCCTGGTACATCCCAAATATAAATAACAGTTCAGAAAAACTTCTAACAAATCTCGGTAGAATCCTTTGCAGTCAGAAACACAATAATTGCGCACAAATTAACGACCGCAAGCGCTCATGAAAAACACATAAGTCAACCTGTATCAGTCTTTCCTCCAGATTTTTTTCTGGAGGAAGAAAAATTTTTCTTTATGCTGTAATGTGTTTAGGTAATTTTTTGATGATTCAAATACAAGATTTATACAAATATATGTATCCCTTTTCAAAAAATACTTTGTACATTTGGCTTCTTATTATGGATTAAAATAACTAATTTTGATGTATTCACACTTTTAATACAGAAACACATCATTCAATAATTACCATGCAAAATAACAATAATAATATTCATTTATAGAATGGAATGTAACTCACGAACCTCATCCGTGTATTTTGGTTGTCACAAGCCGCTGCACAATGCTACACTGACTTGTTGATACATTTATAGTGAAGCCCAAAGCTGGCAGCACTTGCACATAGTGAAATGATTCCACACATATGTACGTGAAGTTTCCACTGGGGAAAAGTATTTCTGTTTCAGAGGCAGTAAAATTTAATGTATACAATTGTAGACAGAGGGTCTAAAAGGGTTAAGAGCATGGTAGGAAAGTTCAGACAGTAGCTCCACTACAAGTCCACAACTTAAAACAGAGATCAAAACTGCTCACCTGCTGTGTGATGATGGGAACCGGTCGCTAGCAGCTGGCAGCAAACACTAAGAAATGCAGTGTCCAAGTGGTCTCTCATATAAAGAGTGTACATAAAGTCCAGGAACACTTTCAATTATTTATTGCACAAGAACTTAACATTGTACAGATGTCATACATATTGCAGTTTGAAGAGAAACTCTGCCGCGCGGGATTAGCCAAGCGTTCTAAGGCGGTGCAGTCATGGACTGTGCGGCTGGTCCCGGCGGAGGTTCGAGTCCTCCCTCCGGCGTGGGTGGGTGTGTTTGTCATTGGATAATTTAGGTTAAGTAGTGTGTAAGCGTAGGGACTGATGAGCTTCGGAGTTTCGTCCCATAAGATTTCACACACATTTGAACTTTTTTTTTTTTTTGAGAAACTCTGAAAGTTTTTTTTACAAATATTCGATATGCGAACCGTGAGTGACCCGGCAGACTTCAATACGGTAATCGACTTCTTGTCATACCTGGCCCAGCATGGCACCGTCGACTGTGACAGTCGCTTCTCGTTTTCTCTACCGGAGCTCTGCTACATACAGCAGATGTTTAATGTGTCCCCACAGAAAAAAGTCACACGGCGTGAGATCTGGCGATCGCGAAGGCCGTTTTTTGAAACAGCTCGCTCCACACCTGAACTCGCCATGTTTGCGACTAGCGCTGTCTATCGGCAAGTTACCAAACTACGCTACGGCGGTGCACATGAAAAAAAAAATCTCTTCAATATGACATATGTACGCTATCTGCACAATGTTTGGTTATTGCGCAATAAATAATTCCCGGACTTAATGTAAGCCCTGTACTTGCTTCGCAGGACATAGGTTTCCACAGCAAATGATGGACACGCCTCGGTACCCGACATGTAGCATGCATTCAACTCACATTGGCCAGCCAAAACACGCCCCTGCCCCAACAGGAACACGGTACCGCTGGCATCACTTCAGCCTCGCATCGCGACTTCTTTCAGCCCTTGCTGTTCGGAGCACTTTCCCCTGATTGCCACGCGGAGGTGCTCGCAGCCCGCCGCCGAGCCGCCCTCCGCCAAAGACGCACACACGATTGCGCAATCAGAGGTAGAAGTGAGCCTCAGGGCTCAGTGGGTGGCGGAGGATAGCATTTCTTACACACCGCCACTCAGAATCGACTCGGGAAGATCTCAGGACGTGGCACAAAAGGCGTCAATGGAATCACACTTTCCCTTCGGGTGTTGATTCCCAAGTTTTGCACTTTGCAGTGCGATGAGTAACACCACGACGTTACTGACATTCTTCGACACTGATGAAACCCCAGGCGAATCAACCCTTTTCCAAGGACATTGTGGTCCTGCAACATGATGGAAAGTGGTCTCACAGCTTTGGAGTGTAGCACAACCACAATTTTTGCCTGATGTAAGCGTTAGAACCAACAGAGACAGTTTCAAACCCTTCGACGAAATCTGAACGCGATCCGAAGCAGCAAAGGATGTTTATGCTTTTCCAGCCCTCCCGTTTCGCACCCTCTTGTGGTTTGACATGACAGTGACACTTTCGTGAATAAAACGGCAAAGGGTTCCTCAAAGACCCCTAGTTCGACAAAAACCTCATTGCCACCGACGCACGGTTGTTGGCCGCTTTAAAAATTTCCCTGGACAGAGACAGTCGTTCACTAATCCCTAGGCGCCAGAGTGACAGGCATTCCTTTTAACACTTCTTAGATTTCGCATGTGGCCAGCAGGCGCTGGTTCAGCGATGCAGCGCCACTCAGCTGAGGCTCAGATGGGCTCTTTGTCAATGTCGCACACTCTGTGATGAAGCCAAAGGAGGGTGCGAAACGGGAGAGCTGAAAACGCGTAAACACACTCTGCTGCTTCGGATCACATTCAAATCTTGCCGAACGGTTTTGGAAGGTTGCTAGTACACTGTACACCACAGCACGAGTTGTGGTCGTGCTACACTACAAAGGGTGCGATCATGTCGAATGGGGTTGCAGGCTTACGATGTCCTTTGAGAATGGTTGAAGCGTCCGTGGGCCGGCCGCAGTGACCGAGTGG
Source organism: Schistocerca serialis cubense (assembly GCF_023864345.2). NCBI lineage: Eukaryota > Metazoa > Arthropoda > Insecta > Orthoptera > Acrididae > Schistocerca > Schistocerca serialis. Next base: position 434,258,828 of record NC_064638.1, on the reverse strand, counting down.
TTCTAGGCGCCTCAGTCTGGATTCTCGCGAGCGGTACGGACGCAGGTTCGAATCCTGCCTCGGGAATGGATATGTGTGATGTCCTTAGGTTAGTTAGGTTTAAGTAGTTCTAAGTTCTAGGGGACTGATGACTCAGATGTTAAGCCCCATAGTGCTCAGAGCCATTTGAACCATTTGAATCGTCCGTGCGGAGTGGTATCAGCAGTGTCAGATTCGTCAAGAACGTCATCCTACTGTTCAGGGCACTGCAAACTGTCGTTTTCGACTGCGAAATTCGTGGGAATCAATGCCCCAAGCGGATGAATGGGTTTGTAGAAACCTTTACGCCATGCTGAGGCCTTTTCGAGTCGATTTTGAACTACAGTGTGTCCCATATGCTTCCCTTCGCCACCAAGAGCAAAACTTCGTGGTGTCAACGCTGGGCATCGCGTTTCTGGCCTCCATATCATAGATGTGAAGAGAAATGGTAAATCATGGGCAAGTGGACGCGTGACGACTTCCCATCGGGTCACGTCCACGGTGGCGCGACCACTGAGCGAACCCAACTGTGACAGATGAATATTTGTGCCGGACCGCGAATCGAGCCCCGATATCCTGCTTTACGCGACCGGTCGCCTTAGCTGCCTCGGTATCAGAGCATTTCCCCAGTCCGAAACACATCTCCATACGCCACTTGCTACTCAGTAGTGCACACTAACTATTAATCAACTTGCCTGCAACCTAAGTATATTCCCGTAGCGTTTCGGATAGTGTTGTGCGTCTGCACTGAAGTATCGTAACCCTGTCTGGCGCAGATATATAGGAATGGTGTCTAAAGAAAAGACATCATCCCTATATAATACAGACATCTGCTTTATCTGAAATTTATTATCTGCCGTCCTTTCTCTTTAGGCCCCTCCAGTCAGTTCCCCCTAGATATTCTATACAGTTATTGTTTCCAGTAATTACTCGCCAGTATGTAAGCGTATACTATGGGATTTCTCTTCATGTTTGTGCGCAATACGTTGCATTTGTAACATTCAGTGTCAGCTGCCAATCCTTGCACCAGTCGCTGTCCTGCAGGTTTTCTTGCAATTCCTATTACATTGTTACCTGGCTATTGACAACTGTGTCGTCTGCAATCAGGTTTACTGAGTTTCTGGTGTTATCGATTAGATAAAGGCCGTATCACAGCGTGACGTTGCGGGAAGCCGGCTCACAGGCCGAGAGGCACTGGTATGTATTTGACAGTTTCCGACGGCTACCCGAGTGGGCGAAGCAAGCAAGGCAGGCGAAGAATGCGGAGCACGCAGGTGCCTGGCAGCCGGATGCGGGACTTTCCAGAGAGCCGAACGTGCACTGTCGCTGAAGGGTAGAGGCGACACACTGGCAACTGAGATGGATAAGATTAAACACGTTGACGGAAACATTGCAACTTGCAAAAATAATTAATACAGAGTAATGAAATTTCCGGAATACGTTCATGAATGACAGCACAATAGATCGAAACATAAGATTGACATGCAAATTTGCAGTTGGGGTGTGTGGGATAACTACAAGAATGCTCCTGTTCTCATACGAAATCACATTTCAGACCACAGCTCTGGTTGTAGGTCCAGTGTGTCTATGACACAGACATGTTGGTTGCAGGATTTCAACTCGGCTCCTTCTAACCAACACAGGGCCATCACTGGCACCAAGGCAGAACGAGTTTTCATCAGAAAACACAACAGACTTCACCTCCGCCCCCTCCTCCCCCCCCCCCCCCCCCCTCCCCAGTGAGCTCTCGCCTGGAACCACTGAAGGTGCAAATGTTGGCGGTTTGGAGTCAGTGGAAAGCACACTAAGTGGCATCTCGTCTGAGCTGTCATTGAAGAAACCAAATTTGCAACAGTTCAGTGTGTCCCTGTTGTGACAACTGCTGCTCAAACTGCTACTGCATATGCAGTACAGTGCGCTAGAGCCGCAAGTCGAACATGACAGTCTTCGATCTCAGTAGTGCCACCTGACCATCCAGACCCCAGACTTCTTGCGACCACAGTCTCGTGACCACCGCTGCCAGTAATTACTCCTACCAAGTCTTTCTACGGTATCACAGAAGGAACATCCAGCCTGTCGTAGCACTACTACTCAACATCAGTGAAATTCAGTGGCGTGTTAATGCTGTCTTGGTTACCTTAAAGGCATTCTTTACCAACATCAACTCACCACGTCCTATCTCAGTGGTAGTAGGGGGACACAGACAGTTCTGACGCAATTTTGATATCAAATTATTATAAAATTAACTATGCAAAGTAATTAATTGACCAATTAATAACGCTCAACACCTGAAGACACCATTAGTTTTCCCTAGCGGGCACGTGGGTCCCATCACGGATCTCCCCACCTCTTCTCCTCACCCTTCCCTTCCCTTCCCTTCCCCTCCTCTGATGTAATCGAAGATGGTGGCCTGGGAAAAAATGGGAGGAAATTCGTTCAGTCTGTATTGAACTGCTGGACTGGTAGGGTTTCACAAAAGCAGGCTAGTATAGGTACACAAAGAATTGTTTAAAAAATTTGATTAAAAATATTGTTTATTTATTTCTGAAATTGCAATGCACTTCGAAATTGACGGTGGTGTTTAAACAACTTAGACGATGTTAAACAAATTCGATACTTTTTATCCTGATAGCAAAGGGAACCACGTAATTTGGCTGACACAGATCACACTAAACATATCTGAAAAACTTTCTCACATGCGCTTTGTCCACTGGAGTCATACAGTCTGGAAGAAGCCATGCTCTGGTTCCACAGCATTGGCCAGGGTCCAACATGTGGCAGCGGCAGGACTGCACTAAATACTTCCTGATACATGGGAAATACCCTAGCCGTCCGCCTCAATGGCGCTCCTTCTTTCTTTGTAGCACATACGTATCCCTTGTCATTGAACATGAAATGCTTGAGGAATTATTAAATATGGTGTTTAAGCAATGTGTGGAATACTGTCAGACACATGTCTTGAAGATGTCCAAAACTCTGCATATGCTGCTGCTTCAGATGGTGTCCCTTCGTGAATTGAATATATCACAAACTATTACTCCAAACACACTTACCCACAAATCACTGTGAGAGCTGTAGTTGGAGCTGTGACCATCTCCAGACTCTGGAAATGTATAAATATTTACTTTCTATGCCATGTCAGTGAGAAATGATTCGTTAATCGCGAATTAATTTACCGATCACGAAACAGATAACACCTGCAATATCCGATTTCACAATAGAAAACGACAATATTTGGGAGTCGTCTGAAACTATAAATAGTACGCTCACCAATTTTCGAATTTCATCTGCTTGTTTGAAGACACTTCCAGTGAGAGAACAAAATATATGCGAGTCCTACACCTGCTGTGGTGTTCATCACTTTTCTGAAATGATGAGTGGGGCTAGTTTATATTTGCTGCTGGAGTCGGGTATGTTAGGGCTCTTTTTTATTTTCCTTACTTTTCGAAGCACACTGGTGTCTAGACAGATGAAATGAAATATCGTGTGGCGAGGGCCTCCCTGTGGGTAGACCTGATCGCCCGGTGCAAGTCTTTTGAGGTGACGCCACTTCGGCAACTTGCGCGTCGATGAGGATGAAATAGTGATGATGAAGACGACACAAACACCCAGTACCTGAGCGGAGAAAATCTCCAGCCTAGAAGGGAATTGAACCCGGGCCTCCCGGCATGACAAACTGGTGCGCTGTCCACTCACCTACGTTGGCGGACTCGAGACAGATGGTAAAATTAGAACAATTGCCCACCTAAAATGTTCATGACATATTTCGAAACCCACAAAAGATCGTGAAAATAACACAAACAGAATTCTAAGCACTGTCCTACAGGTGAGAAACATTGGTGGAATTTTTGCTGAATGGCCTACAGCTGCTGGTCTGGAGATGCTCTAAAACCACAGTGGCAGGTGGAGGACAGCATCTTGCCTGTCCAGACCAGAGGAGGCTGCTCTGCTTGTACTTATCTCTGAACACTCAAACAAAGAAGACATAACATGACTCTCAGACGACACGGAACTTTCAGTAGATACCTTGCCCCTGTCTTGTTCGAACCAGTCTGTAGAGGTTTCTATGCCCCACATGAAGGATGTCTGGTGACTCTGGGATGTCATGGTACTTCATGTGACTGGAACACTTTGATTGAGTCTTAGCAAATCTACAGCCCAAGTTGTTGTTGCCAGTGTGGGAGAACTGTTCACCACTTTCTTCAGATGGACAGATGACGAGAATTTCAGTGGCAAACTATTTTCTGCAGATCGAAAAATATACTGCAGTCATATTGCACTGACAGTTAAAACCTGCGAAAGTAGACTATAGATCGTGAAATACGGAAACTATCGCCATAGACAATTCCTCAATTACACTGCTCTGCTGTTGTCGAGGAAACATTGAAATTTTTGGCTTGAAACTGATCTCCAACCAGGCTATACCGCCACAAACGATTGTACCGCCATACCATACTGATGTAGTAAACACGATTCGTATCCTGCACCATAAAAAATCATCACTTCTCCATCCTGCATATAGCTATCGATCGCCAGACACTCTTATATATACTGCACAGACAGACAAGTTCCAAATAACATAAGCACACACACTGTATAGTTACGGCACTAGATATCTCCTGTGAGGTTGGTCGGTCATCCGCTATGACCAACGGTGATGAGGCAAGAGCCTGCACACATGCAGGCCTGATGTGTAATCAGAGCGCCCTCCGTGGACAATAGTCACTTTCACAACTGGTGTACAAAGGATGGACTGGTTCTCCATCACAATAGTTTTCACCTACAGTACTATTACCAGTGTGCCCTGCTTGCTGCTGTGGTTTCTGCAACGAGTTGTGATCAGCTCCAAACTTTGGGATTACAGAAAAAATTTGCTTTCTGAGCACTGTTGATGATAAATGCCCCGTCAATCGTGAAAAAATTTACCGATGTCGAAACCAATATAAGCTGAAATATCCCCTTTTAGACGGCAGAAAACGACGTATTTATGTCACTTTTATTCTGAAATCTTCCAGTCGCATATGAATTTTTCGGAATTGCATGTATTTGCACATGTTTTGCCAAATTATTATGCCATTTACGCAGTTGTTCTCGATATCAACCGCATAGCAGTTTGCTACCAATTGATTGCACAGTTAAATTGAGAAGATAAATAGTGGAAATTATACCTCTAGAAACCTGAAACATAAGCGATATCATCATGTGGGACATTCTGCAAACCACTGAGTAACTAGAAACTTATCTCGTCTGCAAAGATTTTTACGTGAAAACTCGAAAATGGAGGAAACCCATAGTTCCATTCACATTTTTTTATGAATACGGATGTCAATGATATACCAGATTCGTCCTAGGAAAGCAGACATGTATTTATCTCTGTAATTACAATTAAATGTTGCAAATGCAGCCCAAATCCGTTGACATTCGACAATGAGCAAAGAATCGGAAATACCTCCTCCTGTGGGCTGTCGTTCTGAAAATATTAATATCTATATACTCCTTATGACTGCACATAATCTTCCATGTAAAATCTTTTATCCCCTTTATGGCTATTGATGCACTTGTAAAGTACAAGGACGATCTGGAGTCTGTTACATCACTGACTTCGGTATTTGTTCAAAATATGAGTGGAACTAACAGTTTCCTCTACTTTCGAGTTTTCAGAAAGATGTTCACAGATTAGATAAGTTTCTAGTTACGCAGTGGTATACCGCACGTCCCACATAATGACCCTGGTAAAGTGTGGGTTTCTAGAGATATAATTTCCACTGTTTATCTTCAGAATTAAACTGTAAAAGCGATCGGCAGCATTCTGTTATGTGGCCAATATCGAAAACAATTTCATAAATGGTATGATATTCGTTCAACCCTTGTGAAAATACATGAAATTCCGAAAATTTTCATATGTTACTGGATAATTTCAGCATAACAGTGACATAAATACGACGATGTTTTTTTCCTGCAAAATCGGATATCATAGCTGATCGAGATTGGACAAATTAATTCGCAATTGATGAAGCGTCTCTCATCGACAGTGCTCAGAAAGTTAATGTTCTTGTGATTTCAGAGTCTGGAGATGATCGATCGCAACTTCTTGCATAAACCATTGTAACAAGCAGGCCAGAGTGGAAACAGTGCCATTAGCGGACGCCTTTGTGGCAGGGGGACTCTCCTAACCTTTGTAAAGGAAAGCGATTGTTGTCTGCAGACGTTGCTCTGACTGCGCACCAGGGAGCACTTGTCTCAGGACTGCCGTATTCTTTCGATCTGTACAAAATAGTTTGCCTCTGAAGTTCTCACCATTTGCAGAAAGTGTTGGATATTTCTCTCACACTTGCAGCAGCTCCTTCTAGCAGGTGTGACTCTGCTCAATGGATGATGTGCAGAAAAGTCTTTCAGATATGTTTAGCACAATCTGTGACAGTGTAATTACATGGTTCCTTTTGAAATCAGAATTTAAAAAAAGGTACTGCAATTGTTTAATATTGTCTAGATTGTTTAAACACGTCTTTTTTGGTGTACTGCGACTTCAAAAATGAATAAGAAATATTTTTAAACAAATTGTTTAAACGATGTCTTATGCACTCTATATTAGCCAACTGCCTTGAGGTCCTTCCAGTCCAGCAGTTCGACACAGCGAATTTCCCTCAATTATTTCCTGGGCCGCCATCTTGGATTACATACAGTTGGGGAGGGTGAATAGGGGGGGGGGGGGGGGGGAGAGGGCCTAGGAGTTCCATGAGAGGGATCGATATGCCAGCTGGGTAAAATGCATGTCATTGTCAGGGGTGGGGCTATTGATCGATCAATTAATTAATGTGCATAATTTATTTGATACCAACTGGATATAAAAATTGCACCAGAACTGTCATCGTCCCATTACTAGAGGTAACTAACGCTCACGACCATTACAGCGCGTATTTAAAGCAAACCTGATTTGCAACCTCGTAGTGGCTCTACTAGTGCCATTCTTATGAAACTGGCGTGAAGTCTGAAATTACATCGTCTTTCAGATGTAGAAATACACCTACCAAGTGTCGTTTATGTCACACAACTCGTTCCCGGGGTTTCGAATTTTTTCAATTGGTGTATTACATATTTTCAAAGAAATTTCGATAGGGACCCTGCAACCACAATACAGAAAAACCAAATAAATATAAGATCGTGGCTATTAGGTGAGCTCCTTGCAACTTCCAGCACAGTTCTAGGACAACTATTATGAAAGTTACTATTATTTTTAATTACTTGGGATCATGAAACTAACATGCTAAACAGCTGGTGCAATCTGATCATATGATGTGTCTTGTGAAACTTGACGATGTCAATTTACATCACAAGATAATATATTTAGAGTCAAGCATGTATATAAGAGTTAAAGATGACTTTATTAAAAGATGTTCTGTTTGAGGGGTAGTCAAATGAAAACTGAGCACCCCTCACAACCGGACAATGGTATGTTTCCACTCAGAATTAGTCACCACACGTGTTGAGACATTTATAACACTGTGAGACGAGACGATCAAGTCCTGTTTCGTAGAACACAGTCGGCTTCTCACGAATCCCCAACCGCACCCGCTCCTGCACTTCCTCGTCCGACTGAAACCGACGTCCAAGCATTTCTTCCGATCGCCAAAGATATGTACATCACACGCTGAAAGATCTGCGCTTTACGGTGGATGTTGCAGTTTTTCGCAACCAGATCGCTGAAACGTACCCTTCGTCCGATTGTGGTTCCATGCCGGAGGAAGTTGTTTCCATGTGATCGCCTAAGTGCGTGTAGAGAGCGGGACAGATATGCAGGCCGCGTCTGCTACACAACTGTCTGAAAGGTAATCGTAAAGTAGGCGCTAGCTGTATGATACCAGGAAAGCTGGACGAACAACACTAGACCAATCCGTAAACAACAAAGGTCACAAACCAACAATTGCATGCACTTGTGATGTGGCACTATAATCCATTCACCATAAGAATAAACTAGATGTAAAGAAGCACATATCTACACCTACATATATACACCGCTAGCCACCAAGCGGTGTGTGGCGGAGGGCACAATTCGAGCCAAAGTCATATTTCCCCCTATCTGTTCCACTCGCGGGTCGCGCGAGGAAAAAACGACTGTCTGAACGCCTCAGTACGAGCTCTTATTTCCCTTTCTCTTTTAATGATGATCATTACGCGATGTGAAAGTTGGTGGTAATAATATATGCTCTACATCCTCGGTGAAGATTGGATTTCAGAATTTAGTGAGCAGCCCCTTCTGTTTAGCGCGTGGTCTATCTGCAAGTGTGTCCCACTTCAAACTTTCTATGAGATTTGTAACGCTCTTGTGATGGCTAAATGTACCAGTCACGAATTTTGCCGCTCTTCTTTGGACCTTCTCAATCTCTTGAATCAGACCCAACTGGTAAGGGTCCCACACAGACGAACAATACTCTAAGACTGGACGAACTAACGTATTGTAAGCTATTTCCTTTGTTGAAGGACTCCGTCGCTTCAGGATTCTACCAATAAACCGCAATCTAGAGTTCGCCTTACCCGTTACTTGTGTTATCTGATCATTCCATTTGAGATCATTTCGAATAGTCACACCCAGGTACTTGACTGATTTTACCGCTTCCAAAGACTGATCATTTATTTTGTACTCATACCTTAATGGGGATTTTCGCCTTGTTATACGCAATAGGTTACACTTACTAATATTGAGAGATAACTGCCAGTCATTACACTACGCATTTATTTTCTGCAAATCCTCATTGATTTGTTCACAACTTTCGTGTGATACTACTTCCCTGTAGACTACAACATCATCGGCAAACAGTCTAAAGCCGCTGTCAATACCATCAACCAGATCGTTAATGTAAATCGTAAAACGAAGAGGACCTATTACGCTGACCTGGGGCATTCCTGATGTTACTCCTGTTTCTGTTGAAGTTGCCCCGTTCAGGACGACGTACTGCTCCCCGTCTGTTAAAAAACTTTCTATCCAACCGCATATCTCATTGGATAGACCGTAAGCGCGCACTTTTTGTATCAAGCGACAGTGCGGAACTGAGTCGAACGCCTTTCGAAAGTCGAGAAACATGGCATCAACCTGGGAGCCGGTATCTAGAGCCTGTTGTATATCATGCACAAAGAGGGCCAGCTGTGTCTCGCATGACCACTGTTTTCTAAAACCGTACTGGTTTCTACAGATGAGCTTCTCAGAGTCTAGAAAGGTCATTATGCCTGAACACAAAATATGTTACATGACTCTACAACAAATCGATGTCAGTAAAATTGGCCGATAATTATGTGCATCCGATTTTCTACCCTTTTTACAGATTGCTGTGACCTGGGCCTTCTTCCAGTCCCGTGGAACTTTCCGCCGTTCCAATGATCTCTGATAGATGACGGATAAGAACGGTGCTATATTTGTAGCATAGTCAACATAAAATCTTACGGGGATACCGTCTGGGCCAGATGCCTTTCTAGCGTCTAAGGATCTTAACTGTTTTACAATCCCGGATACACTATGTCAGCCATCCTTTCGTTTGTTCGATAATTGAAAGTGGGAATGGCGCTGCAGTCCTCTATCGTAAACGAGTTTTTGAAAGCTCGGCTTAGAATTTCGGCCTTCTTATATTAGAACAAATAAGCCCTCGGTCAGAAATATTAAGTCAAAATCGATCAGGTTTCGACGCTACTATGAGCGTCGTCTTCAGAATTAAACCAACTGTTCTAAAACATATTTGGTATATAATACAGTAATAAAATTAAAGTTTTACTGACTGGAAAGAGATGCAGTACTTACAAGTCACATTTTAAAAAATCTAAACCGGAAAGGCGACGTCATGAACAGTTGTAAATAAGATGGCGAGCCGCTAAGGGCTGCTCGTACTTGAGTGAACAAGGGTTGCAACAAGACTGAGGTGCCCACGTTAGAAAGTGTGGGCAAGTAAAAATGGTGTTGCTAAAAGCGCCATCTAGTAGCCACAGAAACAACTAGGCTACTGTACGTTCAAAATTTGTTCTAATGTAATTCTGACACGGTCACTGCAACTTAGCAGCTATGTTCAAAGTTTTTAGGCCTTCTGCTTATCATCATCAGTTACATTACCCGTGCTGTCAGCAAGGGAAGGTATTGAATTATTTGTAGCGTTCATAGATTTTACGTACGACTAATTTTTTTTTTTTTTTTTTTTTTTTTTAGAATCTGCAGATAAAGTATTGCTTTCAAATTCGTTAAAAGAGTCTCTCATTGTCCTTCCGACAACTGCTTTCATTTGGCATAATGTCTGTTTGTTAGCGGGACAGTGACTACGTTTAAAACGACTGTGCAAAACTCTCTGCTTTCTCAGCAAGTTACTAATATGTTTGTTGTACCAAGGTGGATCCTTTCCCTCTCCTATACTTTTGCTAGGCACATACTTCTCTAGCACCTGGTAGACATACCCGATGATTGGTCAGAAGCCTTAGCATAGGTACACTGGTGTTGTTATGCTCTTGGAAGCAGGTTCCATTTATGTATTAGATATATTATTACTGAGTTACGTTAAATGAAACCTTAAGATACTGAAATGTAACAGCCACCAACGTTTTTCTTAATCACGCCTTAGCACGTAGTTTTTATTTCAAAAATCGTGTACAGTCTCAGTCTCTGAAGCGTTGTACTCTGATTGTCGCGCTGTTAATGCGCAGTATGAAAATGGCTGAGACTGTTTTCTGGTCCGTAGCGAAACACGAGTATGGAATACCGTTAAAAAGTGCAGAGAAATAGACTGTTCTTAATGGTTTTCATAAATTTACGGAGATAGCTGGCTTTGAAGTTTTCCCAAGCACTGTATGTAATACGCTCGCTACATAAACACACAACGTGGGCGTAGCGCAGTCGGCAGCGTAATGGGGATGATGGTTGGCTTGTTCAAGTGTAGCCGACACGGTAGCTCAGCGTGTTCGGTCAGAGTGTTAGCTGCCCACTGTAATTAAGAAAACTGAGTTAATCCATCACCAACGAACTTCAATGGATGTCTTACGACGTCCGCCCCGAGCAGCTGCAACGAATAAAATGAAAAAGAGTCTCCCCACTCTCACTTTTTTTCTCGTTCAATTTGAAATATCTACATCTTGTAATTAAAAAAATCATCATCATTTTTTATGAATAATGCACTTCTTCTTGTTTCTTATTACTTAATGGAAGTGAAATTCCTGTTTTCATTTCAAATACAAATTCTTAATTATCGATGTTTTATGAAATACTGTTCATAAAAGTTGCTTAAGTTAAGAAAACATAACAATTTAATTTTTAAGGCAAAAATGAAAAACCAAATCCTCTTCATCTGGACTAGTCCATCGTTTTATACCACAGAGGTAAATAAGTATCGTAAAAATGAAAAAATAATCACTTTCACAGCATCGAACATATCACACATACGCTCCGTTTTTACATTTGCTACTGTACCATTACATTATGAACCCAGCAGAACTGATCTGGAGCCGGGTTGCGGGATTTGCCCCGAGAGGTAACAAGACTGTTAAGCTGCCAGGCGTACTGGAACTAACGCACGCAGCTTTTTCAGATGTCACCGCCGAACGCTGGCGGGATATAGAACGGTTCGTAATAAAAGAAGACGAGAAAATGCGGCGCCTGGTTGGCTTCGTGGATCCTTCACCGCCACCGCCTACCAACATGATATGAAGTCTGAGGTGGTCAGTAACTGGCCGAAACCGGTAACCACAAAAATAAAGGTTTCATGCGGTCGAGACAGTCTAAGTTAGTTTTTAAAATACTTTATGAGATATATTGGTTTTGTAAATAAAACGCCTTTTCTTGCTACAAGTGTAATTTATTTTTCCCAGATGTTTCTCGCCTAAGGCAACTTCAGTGTGGTCTAGAACGAAACGGCTTTGTTATTTTTAGATTATCAAACAGTTCACATCGTGTTTTTTATGTAAATAAGTTATTACTTATTCAATTAATTTCTTATTTAAGTAATTACTTACAGTTTTGCTATCTTCAGATTATCAAGCAGTTCACATCGCGTTTTTGAAGTAAAAAAGTAGTTACTTATTTAATTAATTATTTATTTCAGTAATTACTTACTTAGATCGAGAAACGCTACGTTGACTGTTTGATAATCTAAAAATAAAAAACCTGTTTCGTTCTAGATGCCACTGAAGATGTCTTAGATTAAGAAAATAACAAAACGCGTCTGGTAAAAGTAAATTACAGCTGCAGCAAGGAAAGGTGGTTATATTTGCAAAACAAATATTTCTGTGCTTGCTGCGGAGGACAGCCAAGCAAACAAACTTGTTGTTACACCAGAAAAGTTCTCAAAAATTAATCACATCTCTTTACACCGGAGCAGCCACATTTCCACCTGGAAAGATCTGGAAGTCTCAACATCCATTTGAAAATACGCCGCCGTTGGATAAGCAGCTGAGCAGCAAGTCGTATACTCCTAGCTCACTCGTTTGTTACATAGTTTAATTCTTAATTTCTTTGCGTGTTTTTGGTACTTGCATTGTTTAATTCATAAATTTCGGGCGTATTATAGTATTTGAGAGTTGTAGCATCGCGTTTTAGTACCTGAATAGTGTAAATTCGCGTAGTCGTTTGTCTACTGTTTTTGTTTTGAACGGCCAGTGTCGGTTGGTCACAGTCAGTGTGCTCCCTGCCGCCGTTGGATAAGCAGCTGAGCAGCAAGTCGTATACTCCTAGCTCACTCGTTTGTTACATAGTTTAATTCTTAATTTCTTTGCGTGTTTTTGGTACTTGCATTGTTTAATTCATAAATTTCGGGCGTATTATAGTATTTGAGAGTGTAGCATCGCGTTTTAGTACCTGAATAGTGTAATTTCGCTTAGTCTCCTTCCGCCGCCGAGCAGTGTCAGCAGTGCGCAAGTAGCAGCATTACTGCATTTACTAGGCAATCTTGTATTTTAATAACCGTTTAAATTTTGTCGATTTGTTTGCGCTCTCTGTAGATTAGTTCAGACGTTCTTTGCAAAACAGTTTTTAGCATGGATAGGGACTGCAACTGCTGTATTCGGATGCAGGCTGATTTGGCATCCCTTCGCTCCCAGCTTCAGGCAGTGTTGGCTTCGGTCACACAGCTTGAGGCTGTTGCCAATGGGCATCACTGTGGGGGTCCGGATGGGGGTTTGTCGGGGACGGCCAGCTCGTCCCACGCATCCCCTGATCGGACTACGACTGTGGTTGCCCGGGATACTGCCCGCATTGAGGCTGATCCCTCACCTGTGGTAGAGTGGGAGGTCGTTTCAAGGTGTGGCAGGGGGCGAAAGACATTCGGGAGGGCTGAACGGAAAGCCTCTCCAGTTTGTCTGACGAACCGGTTTCAGGCTCTGTCTCAGGCTGATACTGATCTTCGGCTTGACATGGCTGCTTGTCCTGTTCCAGAGGTTGCCCCTCAGTCTGCCAGATCCGGGCAGTTGCAGAGGGTGGGCTTACTGGCAGTTGGGAGCTCCAACGTCAGGCGCGTAATGGGGCCCCTTAGGGAAATGGCAGCAAGAGAGGGGAAGAAAACCAATGTGCACTCCGTGTGCATACCGGGGGGAGTCATTCCAGATGTGGAAAGGGTCCTTCCGGATGCCATGAAGGGTACAGGGTGCACCCATCTGCAGGTGGTCGCTCATGTCGGCACCAATGATGTGTGTCGCTATGGATCGGAGGAAATCCTCTCTGGCTTCCGGCGGCTATCTGATTTGGTGAAGACTGCCAGTCTCGCTAGCGGGATGAAAGCAGAGCTCACCATCTGCAGCATCGTCGACAGGACTGACTGCGGACCTTTGGTACAGAGCCGAGTGGAGGGTCTGAATCAGAGGCTGAGACGGTTCTGCGACCGTGTGGGCTGCAGATTCCTCGACTTGCGCCATAGGGTGGTGGGGTTTCGGGTTCCGCTGGATAGGTCAGGAGTCCACTACACGCAACAAGCGGCTACACGGGTAGCAGGGGTTGTGTGGCGTGGGCTGGGCGGTTTTTTAGGTTAGATGGCATTGGGCAAGTACAGAAAGGGCAACAGCCTCAATGGGTGTGGGGCAAAGTCAGGACATGCGGGGACCAAGCAGCAATCGGTATTGTAATTGTCAACTGTCGAAGCTGCGTTGGTAAAGTACCGGAACTTCAAGCGCTGATAGAAAGCACCGAAGGTGAAATCGTTATAGGTACAGAAAGCTGGCTTAAGCCAGAGATAAATTCTGCCGAAATTTTTACAAAGGTACAGACGGTGTTTAGAAAGGATAGATTGCATGCAACCGGTGGTGGAGTGTTCGTCGCTGTTAGTAGTAGTTTATCCTGTAGTGAAGTAGAAGTGGATAGTTCCTGTGAATTATTATGGGTGGAGGTTACACTAAACAACCGAACTAGGTTAATAATTGGCTCCTTTTACCGACCTCCCGACTCAGCAGCATTAGTGGCAGAACAACTGAGAGAAAATTTGGAATACATTTCACATAAATTTTCTGAGCATGTTATAGTCTTAGGAGGAGATTTCAATTTACCAGATATAGACTGGGACACTCAGATGTTTAGGACGGGTGGTAGGGACAGAGCGTCGAGTGACATTATACTGAGTGCACTATCCGAAAATTACTTCGAGCAATTAAACAGAGAACCGACTCGTGGAGATAACATCTTGGACCTACTGATAACAAACAGACCCGAACTTTTCGACACTGTATGTACAGAACAGGGAATCAGTGATCATAAGGCCGTTGCAGCATCCCTGAATATGGAAGTTAATAGGAATATAAAAAAAGGGAGGAAGGTTTATCTGTTTAGCAAGAGTAATAGAAGGCAGATTTCAGGCTACTTAACAGATCAAAACGAAAATTTCTGTTCCGACACTGCCAATGTTGAGTGTTTATGGAAAAAGTTCAAGGCAATCGTAAAATGCGTTTTAGATAGGTACGTGCCGAGTAAAACTGTGAGGGACGGGAAAAACCCACCGTGGTACAACAACAAAGTTAGGAAACTACTGCGAAAGCAAAGAGAGCTCCACTCCAAGTTTAAACGCAGCCAAAACCTCTCAGACAAACAGAAGCTAAACGATGTCAAAGTTAGCGTAAGGAGGGCTATGCGTGAAGCGTTCATTGAATTCGAAAGTGAAATTCTATGTACCGACTTGACAGAAAATCCTAGGAAGTTCTGGTCTTACGTTAAATCAGTAAGTGGCTCGAAACAGCATATCCAGACACTACGGGATGATGATGGCATTGAAACAGAGGATTACAAGCGTAAAGCTGAAATACTAAACACCTTTTTCCAAAGCTGTTTCACAGAGGAAGACCGCACTGCAGTTCCTTCTCTAAATCCTCGCACAAACGAAAAAATGGCTGACATCGAAATAAGTGTCCAAGGAATAGAAAAGCAACTGGAATCACTCAATAGAGGAAAGTCCACTGGACCTGACGGGATACCAATTCGATTCTACACAGAGTACGCGAAAGAACTTGCCCCCCTTCTAACAGCCGTGTACCGCAAGTCTCTAGAGGAACGGAGGGTTCCAAATGATTGGAAAAGAGCACAGATAGTCCCAGTCTTCAAGAAGGGTCGTCGAGCAGATGCGCAAAACTATAGACCTATATCTCTGACGTCGATCTGTTGTAGAATTTTAGAACATGTTTTTTGCTCGAGTATCATGTCGTTTTTGGAAACCCAGAATCTACTGTGTAGGAATCAACATGGATTCCGGAAACAGCGATCGTGTGAGACCCAACTCGCTTTATTTGTTCATGAGACCCAGAAAATATTAGATACAGGCTCCCAGGTAGATGCTATTTTTCTTGACTTCCGGAAGGCGTTCGATACAGTTCCGCACTGTCGCCTGATAAACAAAGTAAGAGCCTACGGAATATCAGACCAGCTGTGTGGCTGGATTGAAGAGTTTTTAGCAAACAGAACACAGCATGTTGTTATCAATGGAGAGACGTCTACAGACGTTAAAGTAACCTCTGGCGTGCCACAGGGGAGTGTTATGGGACCATTGCTTTTCACAATATATATAAATGACCTAGTAGATAGTGTCGGAAGTTCCATGCGGCTTTTCGCGGATGATGCTGTAGTATACAGAGAAGTTGCAGCATTAGAAAATTGTAGCGAAATGCAGGAAGATCTGCAGCGGATAGGCACTTGGTGCAGGGAGTGGCAACTGAACCTTAACATAGACAAATGTAATGTATTGCGAATACATAGAAAGAAGGATCCTTTATTGTATGATTATATGATAGCGGAACAAACACTGGTAGCAGTTACTTCTGTAAAATATCTGGGAGTATGCGTGCGGAACGATTTGAAGTGGAATGATCATATAAAATTAATTGTTCGTAAGGCGGGTACCAGGTTGAGATTCATTGGGAGAGTGCTTAGAAAATGTAGTCCATCAACAAAGGAGGTGGCTTACAAAACACTCGTTCGACCTATACTTGAGTATTGCTCATCAGTGTGGGATCCGTACCAGATCGGTCTGACGGAGGGGATAGAGAAGATCCAAAAAAGAGCGGCGCGTTTCGTCACAGGGTTATTTGGTAACCGTGATAGCGTTACGGAGATGTTTAATAAACTCAAGTGGCAGACTCTGCAAGAGAGGCGCTCTGCATCGCGGTGTAGCTTGCTCGCCAGGTTTCGAGAGGGTGCGTTTCTGGATGAGGTATCGAATATATTGCTTCCCCCTACTTATACCTCCCGAGGAGATCACGAATGTAAAATTAGAGAGATTAGAGCGCGCACGGAGGCTTTCAGACAGTCGTTCTTCCCGCGAACCATACGCGACTGGAACAGGAAAGGGAGGTAATGACAGTGGCACGTAAAGTGCCCTCCGCCACACACCGTTGGGTGGCTTGCGGAGTATCAATGTAGATGTAGATGTAGAAATGGCAGCTTGGAAAGCATCCTTCCCAGAATTACTGAATGGTGAAAATTTCGCTCAGATTTTTTTTTCTTTTTATTTCTTGCATCATCAGTCTTCTGATTGGTCTGATACCTACCGCCACGACTTTCTTTCATGAGTTAAGCGTTTCGTCTCATTGTAGCACTTATACCCAGTAACCTCCATTATATTTAGTTGTTGCATACGTTCGTAGCATTTTTACGTAAGTTTAAAAACACAACAAATACACGTAACAAAGAGTTTATTCATCAATAATATACTCTCCTTCATTATTTACAACAGTCTGCCAACGCTGGGGTAACTTTCTGATTCCGCGACTGTAGAAATCACGTGGTTTTGATGCGAAGAACGCGTTGAGCCATGTTCGGAGAACATTTTCATCTGAAAAGGAAGGTCCTTGAAAGTTGTTCGATAGAGAGCGGGAAAAGTGAAGATCTGAGGGCGCCAGATTAGGTGAATAATTTGGGTGCGGAATTGCTTCCCAACCCAGATCCTGTATAGCGCTATTTGACAGCCCAGCTGAAGGCAGGCGGGCGTTGTCATGGAGAAGCATCACTTCAAGCAGAGGTCCTGATCGTCGTTCTTGGACTGCATCTGTAAGACGTCTCAGTTGTTGACAATGAACGTCAGCAGTGGTGGTTACAACACGGGGAAGCAGTTCGTTGTACACACCACAGGCCATAAATAACATAGACTGAGCACGTTCCTATCTCTGTCGTTTTGCGGTTTGAAACCAATATCTAAGTGTGGAGTGAAGTTGATAGTTGCAGTTTTTCTCATTTACAACTGAAATCAAGCATTGATTTTAACAATAAAACAACGTACCTTATTGCTATAACACAGGCAATAGTACACTTAAACTAATTTCCCCCAATATTAATTCCATAGTGATTGTTTTTACACGTGGCCAAGTGAAACGTTCTGTTTGCAAGCAAAAGAATTACAATTCTTCGGTATTTACCTGTTTTTGTCGCTCTGTGAGTTTTTTAGTTCGCCGCTCCACAGGAGTAGAAGACAAAATGACGACTCCTCACCAACACACGTGAAATGCTTTGTTATGCTTTTTTAGAAATGAAATCCTTTTATATCCATACTGTCTATTTTCTACTCAAAGCAAGATCCTTATTTTGTAACTTCTGCGCAATCCAGTCGGAAACCGAAACAATATATACCGTAATATATTAGAAAACTTTGATTGCACAGAAAACTCTTGTAATCAGTTCAATATTAACGTTCTGTCATTTTAAAACCTTTAGTTTTTTGTCAGGTTTTACTTCTAAGGACCAACATACATCCTACCTTACAGCTCACGGAAATATATCTACAAGAATTGTGAAATAGTTCACTTTTACAACTGAGATTTTCGTCGGTTTGCCTAATCTGCAGGATCCAAAGCAATACTCTGAGTTTATATGGACTCATTACTTCTGATCCTAATATAAAGCATATAATCAGATTTGAGACAAAATTCCACGATGAAGGAGAACCTTCAGGGATGTAAAATAAGTCACAATTTACAATAACGAAAGATAAGAAAATTGTAGGCCTTCATCTGTTCCGGTATTAACATTGACCTACTTACCACTGTTTTGATTATTATTATTTTTGTCTATACTAGCGAAATTTAACTAAGAAAATTAAAAATAAACCTCCCTGCACAGTTATTGCACAGTTATTCTAAACAGTAGCTGATTATCTTCTACTGGTAACTTGATATCTAATTGATTACCCCTGTTTTCATAAAACAAAATAGTTGATTCCATCCTTAAATTACTATTTGACACAGAGCTTTACAAAGAACACTCTTACCTGACAGATCGTTTAATCCTTCTGTCTAGATCTTCTGATAATTTTTAGAAAAAGTAGCCAACTAAGTGATTTTTTCGTTTAAATTGCTAGGAATTCCCCATGCATAGCTCCACCCTGAACACAGCGCAAAAAGCCGAAGTGTACAAGAAGGTTAAATTGTATCTCTTGTCTTGTGCCTGTGTACGTCACAATTCACCTGAAGCTTGTTGTTGTTGGCTGCAAGAAAAATCATTAAGAACAATGTAAATTGGGGAGTGCATGAAGAGTTCCACGGGCCTTAAAAAGCATTCACCACAGTTCATTATTATGTGCTTTACACAATGATCTTGCTGTTCAATTCTGGTGAAAAAGCACTCGATTCATTTTAAATACTTTGCCTTATAGAATAATTCCTTACTTGGTAAACAGCCTCTGTTTAACAGGATCGTTATTAGTTTCATGGAAATTTATTGAAGTCTTTAGGATTTGCGGGAGGCTATACGGTATGTGTTAGAGAATCAAGAGTGCTGTCTTTTCTGGTAAGTTGTCAGGGACAAGTTGATTCGTGGTGACCAAAAGTTCAACAAATCCCTTAGGACCCAATGAACACAGCAGAATAATGAAATGAACTGTTGATAACAATAGAAGCAATTAATTTATGATTATTTATGAATACTGATGTCGTAGAAAAACACCACTTACGAAATGTGGAAATTTGTTACTGTATCGCGTAACATAGATCTTTTAGAATCAATTTTATTTAATCCAATTTTTCCTGCAGTGGAAGGTCTATATGAGGGGAAAGAAGAAAAAAATTCGTTACGTCACCTTAAAAATTAAGATCATAACACAGTTTTAACGCTTAGAAATTTAGATACTAATATTCTGAATTACATACTGAAACAAATATAAGGCATTAATTTCACACTTGTCAGTAACAGAGCTTAAGAAAAGTACAGAGAAGGTTTACAGAATGGGACTCAATTCATATTAACTGAATATTCCGTCAGTTCTTGGTAGAACAACATTATAATAAATGAAAAACACCAGTTTGCTTTTGTTCTACAGTATTACTTTACCATCACACTGTCAAAGATGTTACTTACTGTATGTGTCTGTTACAATCTACACATAGAACTTCTCTTCCAATGTTGGTTACAAATATTGAAACTTCTGTGGTGACATTGCTCAGTAAATGTCTGCAGATGGCCTTGTAAGCCGAAAACCGGTTAACACAATAAAAGTAGTACAGTAGAGCAAATGCAAACTGGGACTTAAATTCATTAATTTATTTCACAGAAACCAACACACAAACTATAGTTCAGCTGTAGGTGACTCGACTTCCGAACTGTAGGCGCCACCACTTGTGCATGTAATTCTATTTTCAAAACAATCAGAAAATAACTGATTATTTAACAAAACTATTTTTGTGTGGACACTTCTAATCAGAGCATGGTGTGGTTTCTTGCTGTGGAGTCTCACTTTATCATGTAGCCTCAATGCAGCGCTCAATGAATACAGTCTTTTTCTGTTGATGAATATGATTACGAAGGGGAAGACTGTTGGAAACACGTTTATTCAGTGAAGGAAAACATTGTTCGTTATGTCCTACAACGTTAGGTAACTGATTTCTTAGAAGGGTTTTTCACATTAAAGTTAGGCATCTGTCTAATACTTTCTGGGCCATTTTGCGCAGATAAACGTGATCATTGGATGTAATAGATAAGCCACCTTTGTTTTTTCTGTTCGAGAAATCGGGGCCAGAAATTTTAGGACATGGTGCAATTTGCCAAATAGGACACTCCAATTCACGTTTAGAATGCTAGCCAAAGAAAAAGTGTAAGAAACTGGATGAGGTATGTAATAATAATCGTTATTTATTAAAATGGCAGAGCAATCAGCACTAGTAGATGTACCAATCTGAATGTGTACCATAAATATCTTGGAAGCAGCTACAGACTGCTGGACAGATATTCTGCTGCTTCTCGACTTACCATAACATTGAAAGCACATCCAGCTGGTCTTGAATGTGTTTATATGCTAGTGCGAAAGTCCTATGTGGTGCAGATCTGCTTCTAAGGCGTCATGCACAGCAATAGGATTGTAGGCTGTCAATTACATCTACAAAACCTGTTCTTATTGAGTGAACTAGTTAAGTTCCCTCAGGAGATTCTTTCGACATAAACTGGCAATATTTTACTTGCTTTACATACCAGCATCACTAAGTGACAAAAGTCATAAAACATAAATGCTTATTTTGCGTTTCCGGTCACAAATGGATATCATTTCTTATAAAAGCATCACAAAACATACCATATGTTTTGTTGAGGAATCGTCAGAAAAGTAATGTTGCCTGCCAAACTTATATTTTGTGTTCCACTCCCGTGGAAATGGTGGACTAAAAGAGTCGAAGTGTAACAAAAACAAGCATTCACTGAAGAACTTTAATTTTGCTGCTTGTAGACCAGAACTGTCAATAAGTTTCACTTCGCCACATGTAAAAACGACAATAATCGCATTAATATTAGGAATTTCGGAGAAACCTGCTTAACTATACTATCACATGTGTTACAGCAATAAGAAAAATTGTTTTCCTTTTAAAATCACTGCCTGATTTCAGCTGTAAATGAGGAAAACTGAAACTGTCTACTCTACTCCAATAACAGATAGTCGTCGTGCTGATCCGAGACACGTTACTTAGTTGTTGGTTTTAGTGTAATGACGTCAAAATGTGTGAATGCCTAAGGGACCAAACTGCTGAGGTCATCGGTCCCTAGACTTACACACTACTGAAACTAACTTACGCTAAGAACAACACACACACACACACACACACACATGCCCGGGGGATGATACGAACTTCCGGTGGGAGGCGCCGCGCGATTCGTGGCACGCCACCTCTACCAGCGCGGCCATTGCACGCGGCCTAATGACGTCACGCGCAGTCAGTTTTATCTACGGTCTATGGTACACACCACCGTTGCTGTTCCACCAGGTGCATAACATTATCTTTTGTGGATGTGCGCTGGTCTTTGTCTTGGAGTTGCTGCTTTGTCTTTGTTTTTTTCCACTATATTAGCATAAGGAAACCCTTTCTCGTTACCAGTAACAATGCGGGACACTAATGCTCGTTGCTGTTCACGAGCCAATTGATGACGAAAAAATGGTTCAAATGGCTCTGAGCACTATGGGACTTAACATCTGAGGTCATCAGTCCCCTAGAACTTAGAACTACTTAAACCTAACTAACCTAAGGACATTACACACATCCATGCCCGAGGCAGGATTCGAACCTGCGGCCGTAGCGGTCGTGCGGTTCCAGACTGAAGCCCCTAGAACCGCTCGGCCACATCTGCCGGCTAATTGATGACGAGCAAGCAGAGATGGACACATGGCCACCCAACTATTTTTATGATTTTGGCTTAGTGCAGATGGTACCCATACACCCTATTTTTGAACCTTCACCATTGCATGCAAATGTCACACGATGGTGAAATGATCATAGTCAATCACATTTGCCATTTCTTGAGTACAGTGACGTGGGTTATCAAACCCCGAAGGTCTTCCTGAACATCGAAAGTCACTAACGTGGAGACAAAAGCAAACACCGTCCGAACAAGTCATGAAGAACCAAATGTACCGAGCGGCCGCCATGTCATTCTCCTCCCTTAAGCGTCACCGGATTCAGATACAGAGAGACATGTGGTCAGCACACCACTCTCCCAGCCTTTGTCAGTTTTCGTTACCGGTGTCGCTACTTCTCAACCAAGTACCTCTTCAATTGACCTCACAAGGACTGAGTCCACTCTGTCTGCCAACAGCATTCGGCAGACCTGGGTAGTGATCCATACAAGTGCTAGCCGAGCCCGACAGCGCTTAACTTCGGCGATCTGACGGGAACTAGTGTTACCAACGAGGCAAGACCTCTGGCTACTAACGGCAAAGCGTTCCTCCTTAAAACGAGAAAACTATTTTCTTGCCCTGTTCTGTCCAATGGCATTACCCCCATAACAAGGCGCAAATGTTTATGGCTGCCTCTGGTGCTGTCAATCCTGTGTTGAACTCAACCAGAAGAATATGTAGGAAATGTTCTCCACTTGGCACTCCATTTTCTACAGTCTACAGCTCCACTCATTATCTCCAAATGAAAAAATGACAATAAGTTAACTCAAATTGCAGTAGTGAACTACAAAACAAATTACAACCGATAAGTAAATCCCATAGCAAACGAAATACCAACACGCAAAATAAAAAGGCTACGAGCTTATGCACCAACATAATATGTGGGATACATTCCAGTCCGTCTCTTCTCAATACATCTTTTGCTCTCTACGGCTCCCTCTAGTACCATGGAAGCTACTCCCTCGTGTCTTAAGGCCTATCTTATCGTCGTCTCCCTCATTCCTTATCTTATCACTGCAAGTAATTTTCAACATCATTCTGAAAAACCACGTTTCGATTCTCCTCTATTCCGTTTTCCCCACAGTCTATGCTTCCCTTTCTTACGATGCCAAGCTCCAGACGCACTTTCCCAGAAATTTATTCCTCAGATTATGGTCTATATCGGATATTAGCAGATTTCTTTCAGTGAATGTCTCCTTTGCATGCAATGTCCTGCTTCTTATAAAATCACTGCATGGTCCGCCAAGCGTTATTTTGCTTGCAAGGCAGCAGAGATCCTACGCTTTGTCTACTACGCAGTCCCCCTTTTTTTAAGTTTACCACTTGTCATGTTAAATTTATCGCTCGTCTCTTTTCTGTTACTCCTCATTACTTT
The DNA here is from genome assembly GCF_023864345.2 of Schistocerca serialis cubense. Classification (NCBI taxonomy): domain Eukaryota; kingdom Metazoa; phylum Arthropoda; class Insecta; order Orthoptera; family Acrididae; genus Schistocerca; species Schistocerca serialis. The sequence goes on along the minus strand of NC_064638.1, from coordinate 434,235,365 downwards.
CGCCAGTCCAAATTCTGTGCTCATTATACTGCTCATTCCATTCTTCCTCGCTTTCACTGGGAAAAACAATGTCACCAGCGAATCTTAACATTCACGTCTGAGCCGTAACTTATCTCTGGAACGATTAGTGTGTCGACTCTTTCCCGCGGCCACGATTTGCCGCGGTACAACTGGTCGCGGTCGCCTGTTAAAGCGCACGTTGAACGATTCAGAGGGGGTTGGCGCAGCAGCGAGACGCCGTGGAAGTTACGCAGGTAACCGAAAGAGGGCAATGAACCTTTCAGTCGTCGAAGTTGCAGTACCACTCGTGCTGTGGTCGGCGGTGGCCCCACCAGCCCGGAGTTTATTTTGGCCGAGTACGGAAGCAACGCTCGTGAGTGGAAGACGTGGCGTCAGACTTCACGCTAATACCGGAGCTGGTTCCATGCTACATCTGGAGGAGAGTTCAGCCGTGTAGAGGCCTGAATACAGCCGTCTGCATCGTATCACCGTGCCAGTACTTTCGTTTCCCGCTGCCACCTTCAGCTGTGTTAATTCTGGGTGGTAAGCCGTTTTTCCATCCAGGATCTTTTTCGTACGATTAACTTTTGGGTGGCCCTTTGAGACTTTCGCGTTGAGTTAAGGTACCTCAAATGTGCCGTGCTGTTTTGTGGGTGGAGGTTCCTCGCCCTGTAGGTGCCGTTGTGCTGACAAGTGCTACCTGTGTCTATTGCGTAATTTACTGGGTCTGACTTACGAGAGCTGTGTAGAGTCTTCAAACTGCATAGAGCTTGAGTCGGGAAAATTTTGCTCGAGTAATATCTGTTTATTTAAAGCCCAATGCAAGGCAAGTTTTATAAGCGAGACTGTGGTAAAGTCTGTTACTTTGTTTAAAGTATGTTGTATTGAATAGCAGCGTGTGTAGTCTTAACTGTGAGTTAGCCAAAGAGCTGGTGAACGTTTTCCTGGCAGTACTTGATTACACGTACTGATTACCTCTGCTAGACTGCGAGCGGAGGTAGCTCAAATTATGCAGTGCTGCTTTTGGTTGTAATTCTAAAGGTGTAATTTATCTTAACTCTGTGGTGAACTGTGCTGTTACTGCTTTGCATACTGCTAGAATTTTTCAATAAGCCTCCTACTTAAATAATTTGATGGCTTAAGTTGCAATTAAGATGTCTTACATGCGTTAAAGTATTGCAGTTTGCATTAATAACTTCGGGCTTATTGACTGTCTGCCAGACTGTGCATTAATATCTGATTAACATCTTGCATGCAAAAAGTTGGTTTCCTTCACAGTTGCGTAAAACTAGCCTCGTTCTAATAGTTTGTTTGGTGTATTAAAGAATGAACTTGTTTTCTAAGCCAGCTGGGACGCGCCTCATGCGTTGCCGCGTGACCAATACAACTAAGTGCGTCTACGACCGCGGAAGGCTGCTAAGTTTGAACAGTACTGTAATTGATACGTGTATTCTACCTTCAAGAAATTTTTTTCTGATTTAAAATTGTAGCTTGTAAATAATGTTCTCAGTGTTTTAAACTATTCAAAAGATTTCAAGCCGCCAGGCTTCTTAGCCCTCTTTCAAATAATTTTGTATTAAGTATTTTCACTGAACAAAAAGAACATCTGTAACATCTTTTCTTAAAACCTTTTGTTTTCATTTATTTTAAAAAGGAAAGAAAGCTATATTTTCCAACTAAGTTTTGTCTCAACAAAAAGTATGAGTTCCAGGTAAAAAAATTCTTTTGTGGAGGGAACTCTGTGCCCTTTGTCTTAAATTTAAATTTGTTCTTACACATTATGCTTATTGTTTTACAAGATTTTTTAGTATTTTTTTATTTATTATTTGAACAATCATTAACCTGTAATATCATTGTACCTCTGAGCTTTTACCAGTTTTGGTTGCTTCGATGCCTGGTAAATAAATTTTGTTGTCGAGGATCCTCTATGGACTTGGTCCTTTCACTCCCCCACCCTTGAGACCTGCTGTCAGCATATCGATGTCGTTTCAGGCTGAATTTTTATCCGAATCGTGGACCTTTATTTTATTCTTGTCATTGCTTCTACGATACACAGGTTGAACAGAACGGGGGACAGACCCTTCTTAATCCGAGCTATTGTCTCTTGGTATTCCATTCTTGTTGTCTACACGTCAGGCTAGAAACTGATGTGCCGGGTGCCAGGTCTACTGTAAACTGTTACCATAGTGCCTGAACGACACAAAGACGAACATTCCACTAAGCGTTCACCTCCAGCGGCGTTTGATCTACGGCAAATCTCCCAGTGCCTCCAATTCGTAATTCACCCAGTAAACGATACCACTCGGACAAATTGACTAGCTCAGCTGCTTTCTCTCTCCCTCCTACCCACCTCCCTCCCTCTCTCTCTCTCTCTCTCTCTCTCTATCACACACACACACACACACACACACACACGCACACAAGCCCCGACTTCAATACTACTCTCCAGCAAACAGTTTTCTGCTGAGCACAGTGCTGCTCATTTACATTTCGCTGATTAGAACTTGTTGCACTAGCAGGACTCGTTCCGACTGCCACCACTCACAAGAGCACCTCGCTTACTCATCCAAATTTATGTTAGATGCAGGGCTTGGGAAGAAATGAAAGTAACAGGAACAGAAACTAACCATGGCAGAGGTTTCATAAGAAATATCGGTTTTTTTGGCGCGTGTCGGGCGTTACATGACCTGTTTTTGTTATCGTAGTTGCCAGGTAGCTGTTGGAGCGGCCGGAAGAACGCAGAACGGTTATCCGATAGTCGTGGGATCGATTCGTGGAAATGTTTTCTTATATTTTCAATTTTTACATTACTCTCGCAAATACCAGAAATAATGTTCAGTATATTACATTTATTGTTTTCGTAGTAGGCATGAAAAAGAAAAGAAAAGGAAAATTTGAAGTTGCAAACAAATTTCCAGGAAAATATTGTGATATGTATACGAGAACTTCATGTACAAAATTTGACATCCAGTATTTTACAGTCGATGATTTATACGTGCTGGGATGAAATTAATCGTATCAGCAGAGGAAGCAGCCATGTTACCGAGATGTGGCACACGCTATAAATGCCCCATTTTTACAGGTGCGAAGTCCTCTTGAAGTTTCTATAGAAATACACGCTTGGCTTAATTCATAAAACTTTGTCTCATCGCACAGTTAGGCAATAAACAACGTGTAACGCATTTCATCAAATATTGGCGTTAATAGCAGATGATGTAGGTCTGAATGTATCCTGTGATGTGTTTCCTTTTCCACGCTCTATGACATAACATCAGTTTTGAAGGTTTTTGATCAAATTCTTCCCGACGATAAAAACCCAAAAAAATTAAGCCAAGACGTTGAAACATATTGAAGGAATTAACTAACAACCACTACCGAACATTATTTTGCAGACATACTTTACTAAAGAAAGCCAAAATGTGTCATGTTAACATAATTGGCAAAGAATGACTGAAACAGCGAAACTGTATTGAGATTATTCCAAATTTTCGAAGCAATCACACAACTCACAGGAACCTACACACGCAATGAGCTAAAAGTTAAGATAACAGACGAATTTTTGTCACCATAAGTCAATAAGTAATACGTTCTGAGATATGCTAAACGGCAGTCGTACTATAGAGCATGCAAGAACAGGGTGAAAGTTTCTCAACCTGGCATAGAAAAAAAACTAGTTTTTTTGCCGAGAAATTGCAGTTCGTTGTAAGCAGTCCCACTTTTTTTGATCGCACACTTTGTCTAATGTTTTATCAGTGAACAGTTTGTCTCCCTTAAGGGGAGTTGGAATGCCGGAAAATGGAAAAAATTCACATTTTCAGTTTTTAACCTTATAACTTAATTTGAAATTTTCTGCTTAAAATGGTGCAAAATTTGTTAAGAAATTCTAATTGGAAGTATTTTTATTTAATTTTTCAAAATTACATGTGCGCCCAGCAAAGTTACCCATCTTGTGATTTGTACACATTTAAATCTTCGCATTTCCGAAAACATTACATATAGAAGGCTGTGGATTTCACTCTTCAGTTGTAGAATCTTTGATCCTTCCATAGGTACCATTGTTTTTACGACTAGCTGTGTTTATTGTTCAGTTTTTGATCTGTGAGTGTTTGTTTTGAGCCTCGAGTTTAGTTTGTCGCTCATTTGGAGTTTGTTATCTGTCTTGTTTTGACTTTCAGTGGTGAGTGCGTAGTTTCTACGATGCCTAGGAGTGCATCATTATTTAAAAAGCGAAAGTTTCGCGGTAATAGATTTACAAATAACGTTTGTTCAAGTGATTCTGCTTCAGCACCTGTTGATGCTGGTGAAAGTTCTGACGTTTGTACAGCTGAGATGTGTGAAGGAGACACGCCCACCAGTGCATCAAAAAAGAAGTTATCAAACTGTGCAAGTGAAATTACAGATGAAGCTTCTAATGAACAATATGTTTTAGTCGACTTTCCTGTTTTTACTGAGTTTATGAAGAAATGTTTGTGTTGTAATCTTTGTGGAGGTTCTTTTGATATGAACATAACAAAATCTATAGGACTTTCCTGCAAAATTGCTATAGTTTGTGCCAGTTGTGAAAATGAGACCTGTTCTTGGAGCTCTAAAACATGCAGTAGCAATTTGTTTGAGAGTAATATCAGGCTAATGTATGCAATGAGAGCAATTGGTAAAGGACATACTGCTGCTCAAACATTTTGTGCCATAATGAATCTTCCACCTCCACCTGCTAAAATTGACAATTACACTGAAGTGATAGGAGATGCTGTTCAGTCTGTAGCAGATTTATCAATGAAAGCTGCTGCCAGTGAAGCAAAATATATAAATGAAGGAAACCCAGATATCCCTGTTGCTTTTGATGGAACCTGGCAGAAAAGGGGTCACACATCCAAAAATGCTGTTGCTACTGTTACTAGTGTGGACAGCGGTAAAGTTTTGGACTATGAAGTGCTCACTAAACATTGTTACCATTGTGCATCTGGTAAGATAGAAGCAGCTCACATATGTAGCAAGAATTATGAAGGTACGAGTGGAGGCATGGAGGCTGCCGCTGCTGTGAAAATGTTTAGCAGATCAGAAAAAGAACGGGGAGTATTTTACACAAAATTCCTTGGAGATGGGGACTCCAAGGCATACAAAAGTGTTACAGAATCCATGCCATATGTCAATAAGACAATAACTAAACTAGAATGTGTCGGTCATGTTCAGAAACGAATGGGCACTCGTCTAAGGAAACTGAAACAGAATCTGAAGGACAAAATTTTGTCAGATGGTAAAACCATTAGAGGTCGCCTGTCAGATAAAATTATAAATGAATTACAACAATACTATGGTATGGCAATAAGAAATAATGCAAATAATTTGCAGGAAATGAGACAAGCTGTATGGGCCACATATTTACATCGATCATCAACTGATGATAATCCTCAACATTTTGCTTGTCCAGATGGTCCTCAGTCATGGTGCAATTATAGAAAATCTCAAGCTACTGGGGATCCTTATCACCATAAAAATTATATTCCATTGGCTGTTATGGAAGTAATTAAACCAATATATAGAGACTTGGGGCATCCTGATCTTCTGCGAAAATGTCTTCATGGTTGTACCCAGAATCAAAACGAGTCGTTCAACAACCTCATTTGGACTCGTGTACCTAAGAATGTATTTGTTGGGATAAAAACATTGAAATGGGGAGTCAGTGATGCTGTTATTTCATTCAATGATGGTCATATGGGTAGGCTAAAGGTCATGGCAAGGCTCGGCATTGCTCCTGGTATCAACACCATCAGAGGTCTTCAGCTTCTGGACAGCGTGCGAGTAAGGAAGGCTCAGTATGCAGCTGAATTTAATACAAAAAAAGCAAGGGCAGCAAGGAGAAGAAAGCTTCTAGGTGAAGAAGAAGAACTAGAAGATGACCCTGATTACTCTGCTGGACACTTTTGATAATAGAATAAAAGGTATTTGTGAATTTTCATAATAAATTACTTTAATCGCATTTTCTGGCATTTGACATTTTTAGTGTTACATGTACCTTTATCTCATAAACCACTCAACCAACAACATTCAAATTTTCAGAAATGCTGCAAAACAGTTCAAAGAGGCCACTGAACTAGAATCATGACAAGAACTGGCTTATTCTCTGAACTAGGGAAGTTTATGTTATACTTTTTCCAATAAAAAATGGCTTAATGGTAAAAAATTCATAAATACTATACCAACAAAAAGAAAACATTGGTTCTAGTTCAGTGGGCTCACAATATATGCTGAAAACCTCTGCCAGAATTTCAAAGTTCTGAAGATAATAGTTCCAAAGAAAAAGGTACACAAAGTTAGCAAATTTAACATTGGCGAGATAGGGCATTCCAACTCCCCTTAAGTGTTTTTGACGAATCTTCAATAAATATTGTATCCATTTCGCACAAATCTTCCTCATCGTTTATTTCTTTCGAAAACCTGCGTTCCATTCCTTCTGACATTCTTTTAATATCGTTTCATACGCCTTTTGTCATCCCATATAAGTTGTCCACCATGTCAACATTATCTGTCGCTGTAGGCTTTGATAGAAATATGCTCATGTTTCAATTGAACTGCTCAGTTAGTTTTGGATTAAAATATTTTGGCCTGTGATAGTCAGCTTTATTTCCATCATGACTATTGCAGTTTCAACAGTGACGTGATTTTAAAGTGATAGATTTCGTCTGAAAACACCTCAAAATAATTTGTACATTGCCTTGCAAACAAAAATTTCACGTCGTAGATAACATATTTGAGGGAGAGATTCTTTAAATTATTTGACACGAGCACAAGCACTAAATCGTTCAGTCGAAAATCTACATTCATGTGGGGCAATCAAATGAAAACGAGACATTCTGTAAAAAGTAAGTAAACTGTTTATTATTTCAAAAGTGTTCGCCATAACTGTTAATATATTTACCCTACTGTGAGACAAGACAGTCCAAGTCTTCATGGAAAAATGTTAGTGGTTACCTACGGAATCACGACTGTATCCAGGCATTCGGTAAAAAGTAAGTAAACTGTTCATTATTTCAAAAGTATTCGCCATAACTGTTAATACATTTAGTCCACTGTGAGACAAGACAGTCCAAGTCTTCATGGAAAAATGTTTGTGGTTACCTACGGAATCACGATTGTACCCAGGCTTGCACCTCTTTGTTCGAAGCAAATGTAGGGCCACACATCTCTCTCTCCCCCGCTGCAAAAACATGGAAATCGCATAGAGAGAGCTCGGGGCTGTACAGACGATGTGTAAGTGCTTCCCAGCGAAAAGTTTGCAGCTAATCGAAACAACCTTGGCAACATGTTGGAATCGTTAACCGTGGCAGTCGATATGCTTCGGAAGAAGAGCTGCACGCCTGAGTACAACAACGGCTCCGCAGACAACCAGAAATATTTTCCTTGAAGGCTCTGACCAACTTGTCTAACAGTGGAGTAAATGTATTAACAGTCATAGCGATCACTTATAAATAACATAGAGTTTGTTTACTTTTCCCGTAAGTCTCGTTTTGATTTGCCTGCCTGTTATGCACCTACATGCACACTGCACAACCCATTACATAAGTATTTTGTGCCGTTATTGCCAATCTTATGTTCTGCGCCAATACCGTACTCAGCGAGCGCAAATTTAATAACATTTGCTTCTTTATGAAACATAATCTCTCATTTATCTACATGAGATATAGACTACAATGACAGCAACAAAACTGTTACATCATCATCTACCACCGTAGCAGCGTCCCTCTAAATTCGATTTGTGTATGCATCCACGCATTCTTGATACGAACTCCAAACGGCGGAGCAATAATATGGAACTGGGGGCACTAGTGTCTTGTGTGGTATTTTGCTTTGGAGGTGCGAGGCAATTTGGAACAACCCTTCTGGTATATCTAAGTACGTGCGATCGAAACTGCAAGCGTGGTGACAGGTTTTTTTGCTGTAGCCTGATTGAATAAGGGCAAATTACTCACTCAATCATACTAGTTTGAAACCAAGATCGACAGTAAGTCGTCATCCGGAAACGCAGTCATCATCATCATCATTTAAGACTGATTATGCCTTTCAGCGTTCAGTCTGGAGCATAGCCCCCCTTATACAGTTCCTCCATGATCCCCTACTCAGTGCTAACATTGGTGCCTCTTCTGATGTTAAACCTATTACTTCAAAATCATTCTTAACCGAATCCAGGTACCTTCTCCTCGGTCTGCCCCGACTCCTCCTACCCTCTACTGCTGAATCCATGAGTCTCTTGGGTAACCTTGCTTCTCCCATGCGTGTAACATGACCCCACCATCTAAGCCTGTTCGCCCTGACTGTTACATCTATAGAGTTCATTCCCAATTTTTCTTTGATTTCCTCATTGTGGACACCCTCCCGCCATTGTTCCCATCTACTAGTATCTGCAATCATCCTAGCTACTTTCATATCCGTAACCTCAACCTTGTTGATAAGGTAACCTGAATCCACCCAGCTTTCGCTCCCGTACAACAAAGTTGGTCGAAAGATTGAACGGTGCACAGATAACTTAGTCTTGGTACTGACTTCCTTCTTGCAGAAGAGAGTAGATCGTAGCTGAGCGCTCACTGCATTAGCTTTGCTACACCTCCCTTCCAGTTCTTACACTATGTTGCCATCCTGTGAGAATATGCATCCTAAGTACTTGAAACCGTCCACCTGTTCTAACTTTGTTCCTCCTATTTGGCACTCAATCCGTTTATATTTCTTTCCCACTGACATTACTTTCGTTTTGGAGATGCTAATCTTCATACCATAGTCCTTACATTTCTGATCTAGCTCTGAAATATTACTTTGCAAACTTTCAATCGAATGTGCCATCACAACTGAGTCATCCGCATATGCAAGACTGCTTATTTTGTGTTCCGACTATTAAGTCGGAAACGCAGTCTAAATCAAGAAAACGAGTTAACATTTGTATTTGCGAATCAGCATACAGAGGCTTCAGTAATGAAGTACGAACTGCGAATCCACCCTCCGGGCTAGACATTTATTTTATACAGAGACTCTACGGTCATCTCCCTGTGCTGTGTTTGTCGCGGTTCCAAGTGTTGCGGCAGCTGAAACCTACATAGCATACAAATACACTGGTGTCCAAAATTAAAGCAACAGACGCACATTTTACAAGGTTGCATTTATTTTGCCACGAAGCAATAGAAACGGCAACAGTAAAGTAGAAACAATGTAAAGAACACAGAACGTAAACAATTGCAACAAGCTTAATGGTAGATAAAAATGTACTACGTTTCTTCCAACTTACCGGATTTGCACGCACATTCCGATAACTGGCTACTGTGCTCAGTATGGGGTGTGACTGCCTGTGGCAACAATACAGACCTGACAATGACGGAAAATGCTGTGAATGATGTCATCGATCTCATGTTGAGGCAATAACGTCCATTCTTCCTGAAGAGCTCCTAGCAAGTCTCGAAGAGTGGTTGGCGGATGCCGACGTCATGTAATCCGTTACGCTAGTGCATCGCAGATATGCTCTAATGGATGCATATCGGGAGAGCGAGCAGGCCATGCCATGTGTGCAATATCTTCCTTTTCCAAGAAATCATCAACTGCCCATGGTCTATGAAGTCGAACATTATCGTCATCGTCGTCCGTCAGTGCGAAGACTGGGCCCCGTAGACACAAGCATAAAATTTCACAAAGAGTTGTTTCAGTGGTCAACATAGTCCCTGCCCACACTATTAGGGATGCTCCTCGATATCGGTCCCTTGCCACAGTGTTTGGATCCCAAAATCGTGTTGTACGTTCCCTACAGATGCGAATCTGTCAAGAATCACTCTTCAGACCACATCGGGGTTCATCTAAGGAAAGAGCGTTGACCCACTGTTCAACTATCCAGGCGGCATGTTGACGACTCCACTCTAGACGTTCCCTTATTTCAAATCGCGTCAGAGGTAGTCATATAGCAGTTCTCTGACATTAAAGGCCACTCTGCCGAAGTCTTCTGTGCACTGTTTGCCTCCATACAATACGTCCAGTGAATGCTGCGAGGTCAGATGCCAGTTGCCGTTCTGTAGTAAGGCGGTACCTGTCGTGCCCTAACAACTAAACAATGGACCTTTCTGATGTCACACGTGGTCAGCCTATACTGGTTCTGGGATGCAGTTTCGGTCTCTATAACTATTGCCATATCCGAGAAACAACAGAACGATTCACATTAAGCCATTTGGCCTCATCAGTTTGCGACCGTGCTGCTTCCATTCTTTCCATGGCCCTCCATCGCAGAGAGTCCTGTAGGTGTCTTCTCCATGCCATACTGCACCGTCTGTGAGTGTGCACACAGCGATTGTGGATGTGGGACTACCCAGCAAACACTAACCCTTTTGATAGATACCCTGACGTCATCGTTTGCATGGTTGTCCGTTGACAAGAATGCCGTCTTTCGGGCAGAACAGGACCATACGGACATCTGTTGAGAGTTTCTATAATTATATATTGAATTAGACACAGGACGGGGAAATAGCGGTTTGTTACTTTAATTTTGAATACCAGTGTAATATCGCCGCCACTCACCGACTTCGCCTCCTTGTCATTGGAGTGACGGAACGTTACCAACTGAAATAAAACTGAAACTTCCTGGCAGATTAAAACTGTGTGCCGGACCGAGACTCGAACTCGGGACCTGGAAACATCCCCTAGGCTGTGGCTAAGCCATGTCTCCGCAATATCCTTTCTTTCAGGAGTGCTAGTTCTGCAAGGTTTGCAGGAGAGCTTCTGTGAAGTTTGGAAGGTAGGAGACGAGGTACTGGCAGAAGTAAAGCTGTGAGGACGGGGCGTGAGTCGTGCTTGGGTAGCTCAGTTGGTAGAGCACTTGCCCGCGAAAGGCAAAGGTCCCGAGTTCGAGTCTCGGTCCGGCACACAGTTTAAATCTGCCAGGAAGTTTCATATCAGCGCACACTCCGCTGCAGAGTGAAAATCTCATTCTGAAATAAAACTGACATACATAGGCGACAATGTTGTCCTTCAAAAATTTCTACATAATGGTGGACCTTGATCAAGAAATACAGCCTTCAGTGTTGAAAGTGAAAGAACAGACCCACTGTAAATTTCTCCAGCTCGCTGATCTAGTTTATGCCTTTCTACAAAACCCAAGAAAACAGCACTAACTTAAAAAAAATGTACTAGGAAAAATGTTCGACAGACTAAGTTCACACTTAGGCCACTTTCACATGAGAAGCCGTGCAGCTGGATGCAGTGTCGCTCCATGGAATCTGTCCTCAGCACACGTGGCCCAGGTTCCTATCAATGTAGCTCACACGTCACGCAGTAGCTCAACAGCCGCCTGTCGGCATATTATTGTAGTGCTACTGGGTTGTACAATACGTCCCGAAGGGGAAGTAGTTATGATTACCTCAAGTACTGTCATTACGAAGAAAGACAAAACACGGAAAAGGCAGAACTGCTGTCACCCAGCAAGTATTTCTTGATTAGATTCAGTAGCTTTTTATTGCCATTACCGAAAGCTTTCGGCAGAACTTGATAATTTTTTTAAACATTAACCTATGCCACAAACGTCCTCTATGTACATCAATGAAACCATTCTTTCAATTGATGGCCATCAAAATGAGAAAACACGTAACTGTGAAAGAGAGGGTGGCTGTAGTTCTGAAGTGCCTACAAAACTAACTTCTGAGTTGCAAAAACATGGAAAATTTTATTAAATTTCTGAGAAACTTTATGAAGAAAATTTTTCGAGGTTTTGTAGCTATAGATTGTGTAGCTGGATTCACAACTTTGTCAGAAATTTCACAGACCGTAGCAACTGACTGGAAGTCATCTAGTGAAAAAGTTATATCTGCGGTTCCCCAAAGAGGTGTTAGAGGCCCTCTGCTCTTCTCACTAAGTAGACGATTTAGGAGACAGTCTGGGCAGCCCTCTTAGACTGTTTGTAAAAGATGGTGTCATCTAGCAAAGTTATCAGAAGATCCGAAAGGGCGATTAAATGATTTATACAAGATATATCGAGATATCTGTATGATGCGAAAATGACAGTTGAACATATATAGTAGAAGGTGTGAGGTCACCCATATGAGTACTAAAAAGTCCTTCAAATGTCGGTTACATGATGAATCACACGAATTTAAAGGTTATCAGTTCAACGCAAATACCTAGGACTTACAGTTACAGACAACTGAAATTGGAATCATCGTATAGAAAATGTTGTGGATAAGGCAACCTTAGACTGTATTTTGTAGGTCCAACTTTCAGAAGAAGTAACAAATCTTCACTACACCTATCCATCGTCTTCTGGAGTACTGCTGTTCGGTATGGGATCCTTATCAGATAGGACTGACGAAGGACATCAGTAAAGTTCAAAGAAGGACAGCTTATTTTGTATTGTCACGAAATAGGGGAGAGAGTATCACAGATATGATACACGACTTAGGTTGGCAATCATTAAACGAAGATCATCGTAATAAAATAAGAGAGAAATCAGGGATAACATGGAATGGTTGAAGTGTTCATTTTTCAAATGTATTTTTAGAGAATAGAGTGGTCTGAAAGAGTGGTTTTTTGAATCACGGAGTTGTCATGTACACTGAGGAGACAACAGTCATTGAATACCTCCAAATATTGTGTCAGAACAGCTTTTGCCAGGTGTAGTGCAGCAGCTGAGACATGCTGTACATAATTGCGAAAGTGTTGCCGGTTGCATGTGCATGATTTCGTGCACGAACTGACCTCTCTATTATGTCCCATAAATGGGTCGGGCAATCTCAGTGTCCAAGTCTCGCTCGAATTGTCCAGAATGTTCCTCAAACCAGTCACGAACAACTGTGGCTCAGTGACATGACATCATTCTTTGGGAACATGAAGTCCATGAATACCTGTAAATGATGTTAAAGTAGCTGAACATAACCATTACCAGCCAATGATCGGTTCAGTTGGACCAGAGGACCCAGTCCATGCCATGTAAACACAGACCATACCATTATGGAGCCACCACCAGCTTGCAAAGTTGTTTGATGAGTGCTTTGATGACAACCTGAATCCACAGCTTCTCAGGGTCTGCATCACACATTAACCCTACCATAAGCTCTTACCAACTGAAATCGGGACTCATCTGACCAGGTCACGGTTTTCCAGTTGTCTAGAATCTAACTGATGAGTAGGATGTTTTGGTAGGTTCTAGCTCAGTTCTAGCTCACTTACCTCACTCATTCCATGTGAGACAGCTCACTAGAACTTACCTATAACCTACCAAACCATACACTCTTCTGGTCTAACTCACTTTAAAAAATTAATAGTAATGAATACTTTTTGTATCACACTTACCAATTTTCAAAAATATTTATTTTTTCATACAAAGGTGCATATAAGATAATAAAAATTCATATTTTTTAAAAAAAAAGTGAATATAAGAAAATAAAATTTAATTTTTTTATATAAGCTAGATATAGGACAATAAATAATACTAATTATGGTGAATGTAAAAAGTAAATAAATAAATAAATTCATTTTCAAAAAATCAAAAATTTGCAGATTACAACTTCAGTATCATGAATTTTATTATTTCTATTTTTAAGATTTTTCATTCTTTTATATTTCATTTTCATTTGTTCATTTTCAATTAATTGAAAGTCCCAAACAATAATTAATTTCTAAAACTTTGAACATAACTGCTAAGGTTCAGTGACTGTGTCAGAATTATATTAGAACAAATAAGCCCTCAGTCACAAATATTAAGCCAAAATTGACCAGGTTTTGACGCTACTATGACCGTCATCTTCTGAATTAAACTAACTGTTCTAATACATAATAGGTATACAAGACATTAATTAACTAAAGTGTGTACTGACTGGAAAGAGATGCAGCACTTACAAGTCACATTCTAAAAAAAAATCTAAGCCAGAAAGGCGACATCATGAAAAGTTGTATATAAGATAAGATGGTGAGCCACTAAGGGCTGCTTGTACCTGAGTGAACACAGGTTGAAACAAAACTGAGGTGCCCACGTTAGAAAGTGTGGGCAAGTAAACATGGTGTTGCCTAGAGCACCATATGGTAGCCACAGAAACAACTAGGATACTGCACATTAAAAATTACACACATGAAATTGTAATGAAGTTGATTCAGGCATAGCGTAAGCACTAATAATAATAAGATGAAGTTACATATTTATCTGCTTTAAACAGGAATGCATTTTGTAACGTAAAAAAACGTCAGTTATGACCTACAAGAAAACAGCAAAGACGTAACAGGAGGATAACATTTCGGCAAACTGCATGAGGAAATCTGAATCAAAGATCAAGCAACAGCTTTATACAGTAGAAAAAGTTTTTATTTCGCAGCTGCAGCTGTTCGTTGAGAATGAAGCCATCATGACGAGATAGATGTCTGAAAATCTCCAATTCCTCTAAAACATCTAACCTACACCACTTATTTTCGGTATGCAAAATATTGCTATCGCCAATGGCTTTAGGCACGTGTCCAGTGATTAAGAGATGATCGGCAAAGGATGAATTTAGGGGATTGATGCCATTTTTTTCTCAAAAGATGTTCTTTATATCTGATTGTGAAAGCACATCCAGTTTGCCCTATATAATAGGAGGAGCAAGTATCACAGATGATCTTATAAATTCCAGAACTTTCTGTAGGGAAGCGAATGGATTTCAAATTATGAATGAAGTTTCTCTTCAGGTTGTTATTAGTAGAGAAGGTAAAATTGCAGTTGTATTTGTTGCGAAGCATGCACTGAATCTAATAGGAAATGGGTCTTACGAAAGGAATAGAAAACTCTTTTTTTTTTTTTTTTGTGAACTTCAGTGCGTGAGGTGTTGAGTGTAGTAGTTCTTGCAATTTTCTTTTTGAGGATATCGTCCACTACGTTAGGCATATATTCATTATTGACTGCTATGGTTTTAAGTGAATTAATCTCCTGATTAAACTTTTCTGTTGAAAGTGGTATAGGTGGCTCGGTGGACGGCAGAGTGAAAAAAGGCAATTTTTTTTAGAATGTGACTTGTAAGTACTGCATCTCTTTCCAATCAGTACACACTTTAGTTTACTAATGTCTTACATACCTATTGTGTTTTGGAATGGTTTAATTCTGAAGACAACGCTCATAGTAGCATCAAAACCTGGTCAATTTTGACTTAATATTTGTGACCAAGGGCTTATTTGTTCTAATACAATTAATTTTTAATTTTTATCTGGTAAAATCATCATAAACTCATTATTAACATCAATACAAATTTTTGTCTCTATACCTAGTATATAAATATTCACATCCAGTAACATAGGACAAAAGATTTATCTCTAACTGATTTAATATTTCATCTCTTTTTTGATGCATTGTTGAGATTGTTGATTGGACTCACCATTTACAGAGAAAAATTTCTATTACATGTTTATAGTTTGTAATGATTGTATGGTAACGAATCTATTTCATGTTCCAAAACATACCTTTTGTCATCATGAGAATTCAATTGATTCCTGATTATTTCAGCTGTGTGTATTTCATGTCTTTCACTTCGAATTGTATTAATTCTTCTGTACTGTTCTCTATTGTTAAACAAACAATCCTTATAATCTTCTAAGCTTATTGCATTTTAGACAAAACATTTCTTAACTCCTTTAGAGTTTTTCTCTATTTTATCACTTAATTTATAAGCATACGTTTCTGCTCTCAGGCCTCTCATTAGTGCCATTATTTTTCCATTGCATTCATCCCTCATTTTCCCTACAACTTTTTTGTTAACTTGTGGAATACCATCAATATTATTTTTAAGATAATCACTAGTATCAAATTTACCAATCACCGATTTCATATCTTCATAAAAATCTTGTTTGTATGTCATAGATATAAGTCTCTGTATCTTGATAACATAATTCAATATTTTCTGCATATTTCGCCTTCATTATTCTGTAGTGAAAATCGTACATTAGTTCTGTAGATAAATCAAGTATACTTATTCCAGCATAGATTGGATTTTTCTGTTATTCATATGTATAACAGCAATATTCTCATTAAATGTAGTTCTTCCTTTAAAGTGTGGCTTAGTTATTAATTTATTGCATTTCTTTTCAATTGACACTAATAATTTATCGACTCTATTTCTAATATTTTCCATCGTCTTACCAAGTACTGAATCATTCATTAACTTACAGAAATTGATTTCAAATTTATTTTTCATTTTATCTCTCATTTCTGTATTTAAAACTATATACTTCTTCAACCAAACCGATTGCTTGAATTTTAAAACTGTGTATTTTCGTTAATTTCAATCATAATAATGAATACTGTTTAAGATTGGTATAATGAACTACATATTTCTTTTTGTTTTCTAAAGTAATTAACAAATTGCTTTCTTTAGATCTGGGCAGGATTTTATTTTAAGTAGCTAATGGTAAATCTTTATGTAAATCATGAAATTCTTTTGGATACTCTAAATCTAATTCAATAATATACCCAATTTTAGCAGTATCTGAAATTTCACTTATTTTCATACAATCAAAAATATTTAATTTGTCCCATTCAAATTCATCATATGATAAATACTGATTCATAAAATATCCATACAGACTATTCACATCTAAATATGCTAGATAATTCAGTATCTTTTTAATATCAAAATCATCTATTTAATGTTTGCTTTAATGTATCTTTTACAACACTGTGATATTCCACCTCTTAATCCTTTTTCGAAAAATAAAATTACAATCATGCAATAAATCTAATTCAGTTTTTGTCATTTTTAACATAGAAACTCAAGATAATCTTGGTGTAGTAAAATACCAATATTACTCTAAATCATATGCTCTTATACAAGTTTTACTAAAAATTTCATATACATCAGGTAACAATAATATGTCACCCTTTAGACATAAAACATAATATTCACCTAGATTCTTGCTATTAAATTTTTATGAACTAACTTTACTTGTTTACAGTGTTTATCACTTACTTCACTGTCATTCAATTTACTGCAAAATTCTTCCTTTGCTGGTATTTCTCTCTTCAAATTTTTTCCTAGAATCCATATAATCATACAGATACACACCTTTTCCAACCAATAAATTAAATAACTCTTCCAAGAAAAACTTTTTAAGCTTTCTCATTTCATCATTTTTCAAAAGTTGATGCAAGTTTATAAAGTGAAGGAGCTATACATTTATATGTGTCAATAAATCTCATTTTTCAACTTTCTGTGCTCTTACCAAAACTAATATATCTGTCTTCAATGTTTGGTATTAACACTATTTCTTTTTCATGATAACCATGTTCTTTCACAAACAAATGTGAATCAAGTCCTGATAAATTATGTAAATAAATTTGCACAAAACTCACATGTTTGAACTGTAAATTACATTTATTACATAACAGAATTATAAATAATCGAGTTAAATGATCATGATGAACCTCTTTATTTTTCAGTGAATAATAATGGTTGAACAATCAACATTCTTTCGATATTGCATATCTTGATTCTTCATCAGGAGTTAATGGTTTCATTTCTCAACTTCACAATAAATTGTTCCAATGTCATTTTTTATACATTCAATAAAGTTATGACGACTTGGTCCTGAATTTTCTGGATTTGGTTGGCAGTTATCCATCTTCAACAGTAAACTTTGAAAAGCAAGATAAATAATGAATGGAACATTCTGTGTATGTTGGTAATTTTTAAAACTTACATATGAACATTTCTCTGGCATTTGTACCTTTAATTATTTGTTAACTAAACACCTTCATGTGTGTTCATCTAATTTTTCTTTACTAGTCAAATGAAGCAATACATATCACAAATAAATTTTACTTCTTCATGTTTATTAATTTGACTTGAAACAACCATAGAAAATTTTTTATTTAGAATAATGTTATTTGTTTTATTTTTAAAATAAAGGAGATTTACATATATCTGTCTCACCATTTCTAATTTTTAATGGATAAACTTGACAGTTTTCATTAAATTAATAAACATTGATAGATACATTTTTTACATTATTTTGAATAATTGGAATATCATCAACAACTACACGAAACTCAAAATTTTCAAGAGTCTGCTATAGATCAAGACAAACAATTTTATATTTCGTAACTCATTCTGAAATTTTATTTACAGGATATAAAGCTGATTTTATAGCCACAGACAACATTTTTGATTGTTAGTTTTTACATTAATAAATGCTTTTTTATTTTTTATTCTACCTGGTAATTCAATGTAAGATGATCCTCTCAATGAAACATATCTGTAAAACCCTAATTTTAAATAAAAGATTCTATTTAATGCCAATCCTTATCCATGTCTTTGAAAATCACCCATTCTTGATAAAATATTATGTTTACCAACCTTAAATTTTTTAATTATGCATCTTTCATTTTTCATCTTATAGTTTGCTGTCTGGAACTGAAATTCCACAATATTTCTACTTGTCTGCATTTGGTACTCACAAAAATGTCTTAAATTTATTTTCAATCCATGATATTCTTAGATTATGTTTTACAACTTTCATAATTCACAGTTTTACTGCAGTTTCTTAACTGAAAGAAGGCTGTAAACAAGGAACAAGCCTGAAGATACTAGGAAGTTTCAGATATATTATATAATGGTAAGACAGAGATTCAGGAACCAGGTTTTAAATTCTAAGACACTTCCAGGAGCAGATGTGGACTCTGATGACAATCTATTGAATATGAACTGCAGATTAAAACTGAAGAAACTGCAAGAAGGTGGGAATTTGAGGAGATGGGACCTGGATAAATTAAAAGATCCAGAGGTTGGACAGAGTTTCAGGGAGAGCATTAGTGAACGATTGACAAGAATAGGGGAAAGAAATACAGTAGAAGAAGAATGGGTAGCTTTGAGAGATGAAATAGTGAAGGCAGCAGAGGATCAAATAGGTAAAAAGACGAGGGCTAATAGAAATCCTTGGGTAACAGAAGAGATATTGAACATATTGATAAAAGGGGAAAATACCAAAATGCAGTAAATGAAGTAGGCAACAAGGAATACAAACGACTCAAAAACGAGATCGATAGGAAGTGCAAAATGGCTAAGCAGGGATGGCTAGAGGACAAATGTAAGGGTGTAGAGGTGCATATCACTAGGGATAAGATAGATACTGCCTACAGGAAAATTAAAGACATCTTTGGAGAAAAGAGAACCACTTGCATGAATATGTAAAGCTCAGATGGAAACCCAGTTTTAAGCAAAGAACGGAAAGCAGAAAGGTGGAAAGAGTATATACAAGGTCTATACAAGGGAGATGTTCTTGAGGACAATATTACAGAGACGGAAAAGAATGTAGTAGAAGATAAAATAGGAGATATGATACTGCGTGAAGAGTTTGACAGAGCACTGAAAGACCTAAGTCAAAACAAAGCCCTGGGAGTAGATAACATTCTATTAGAACTACTGACAGCCTTGGGAGAGCCAGGCCTATCAAAACTCTACCATCTAGTGACCAAGATGTATGAGACAGGCGAAATACCTCCAGACTCCAAGAAGAATATAATATTTCCCATACCAAAGAAAGCAGGTGTTGACAAATGTGAAAATTACCGAACTCACAGTTTAATAAGCCACGGATGCAAATATACTAACACGAATTCTTTACAGACGAATGGAAAAACTGGAAGTAGCCGACCTCAGGGAAGATCAGTTTTGATTCCGTAGAAATGTTGGAACACGTGAGGCAATACTTACCCTACGACTTATCTTAGAAAATAGATTAAGGAAAGGAAAAACCTACGTTTCTAGCATTTGTAGACTTAGACAAAGCTTTTGACAATGTTGACTGGAATACTCTCCTCCAAATTCTGCAGGTGGCAGGGGTAAAATACAGGAAGCGAAAGGCTATTTACAATTTGTACAGAACCAGAAGGCTGTTATTGGAGTCGAGGGGCATGAAAGGGAAGCAGTGGTTGGGAAGTGAGTGAGACAGTGTTGTAGCCTATCGCCGATGTTATTCAATCTGTACATTGAGCACGCACTAAAGGAAACAAAAGAAGAATTCGAAGTTAAAATCCATGGGGAAGAAATAAAATCTTTGAGGTTCACCGTTGACATTGTAATTCTGTCAGAGACCTCAAAGCAAATGGAAGAGCAGTTGAGCAGAATGGACAGTGTCTTGAAAGGAGGATATAAGATGAACATCAACAAAAGCAAAACGAGGATAATGGAATGTAGTCGAATTAAATCGGATGATGCTGCGGGAATTAGATTACGAAATGAGATGCTTAAAGTAGTAAATGAGATGTGCTATTTGGGGAGTAAAATAACTGATGATGGTCGAATTAGAGAGGATATAAAATGTAGACTGGCAATGAGAAGGAGAGCGTTTCTGAAGAATAGAAATTTGTTAACATCGAGTATAGATTTAAGTGTCAGGAAGTCGTTTCTGAAAGTATTTGTATGGAATGTAGCCATGTATGGAAGTGAAATGTAGACGATAAATAGTTTAGACAAGAAGAGAATAAAAGCTTTCGAAATATGGTGCTACACAAGAATGCTCAAGATTAGATGGGTAGATCACATAACTAATGAGGAGGTATTCAATAGAATAGGATAGAAGAGGAATTTGTGGCACAACTTGAGTAGAAGAAGGGATCGGTTGGTAGGGCATGTTCTGAGGCATCAAGGGATCACCCATTTGGTATTGGAGGGCAGCGTGGAGGGTAAAAATCCTAGAGGGAGACCACGAGATGAATACACTGAACAGATTCAGATGTATGTAGGTTGCAGTACGTACTGGGAGTTGAAGAAGCTAGCATAGGATAGAGTAGTATGGAGATTTACATCAAACCAGTCTCTGGACTGAAGACCACAACTACAACAACCAGTCATAAAAGTAAATTCAATAATTTGATTATCATATAGTTTTTGTTCAAGATTGCTTAAACTGTTTCAGTATGGATTTAAATCGGTTTCCTAAAAATAATCCGAAAAAGCATCTTCCATTTCCTTTTTTGTAAAGTAATTACTTAGATTAGTTTTACTGACATAAATATTGAACTTTGTTAAAATAACTGTAAAATCACGTTTTGTAACATTCTATTTCTAAATATTTTTTAATAATAGAATCATAACTGTTTACTGTATTATTTGCAATTCCTCTACCTTTAAAATCAATACATCTCTAAGTCACTTCAAAAGTAACACATAGCTCATTATGGAATTGTTTAATTAAACTTTACATTTTTGCTAGAACTTAAATTTTATGATTTGTCCATTAATTGGTTGACCTTATGCTGTGTCTTGTTTCCAAAAATGTCAGTTTATTAAAGTCAAAATATCATCAAACTTATAATTTATACATGAAAGTTTTAAAACAAATAAATACAAATATCCACATATTACTTTATCGAAATTCTGAATTTGGTATCCATTATAGTATAACACATTTGAAACGAGATATTTAACCAATTCTTTCAGAGTTTTTCCACCAAATGAATCAAATACAATTTTTTTATTATTATTCTTACAAGATGATCAGATGCATCTAATTTAACTATTACAGATTTAAATTTTTTAGTCATTAGCTAATTCATCAATCATAAAACCGGCACAAAAACAATAATTTTCAATTGTTTAACTAATTCTTCTATGTCAAAATTAGATAAAGGATTACTACACTTCTTGATTATGTTTTCGAATTTTTTCTTTTTTTTTGCCTTTTCGAGTCCAGTGCCAGCATTATTTCCCATTGCTTCATTATGCCTTTTTTGTTCCTTCAATTCTGCATCAGTTCTTTTTCTAGTTTATTACTGCATTTGTAATTGCAGCACTTCCACTAACAAGTGAGAATTGTTCAAATAATGTTATGCAGCTAATAGTTATGATAGATATTCACCTTTATGTTGTGTTATTCCTTTTCCATCTTCCTTTTTTGTTAGATATTCAATAATATTTTTCAAAACAGGAATACCGAATGTAATATGTACATTTTAACCCTTTTTTCTCTTTCTTTGTTTTGGTGCAGCTGTTAAAAATGGTTCAATACGATGTAACTGTTCATTATTTAACTTAATTTTTATTTCTTTTGTTTTAGCTGTGCCATTTGGTAGCAAAGTATAATAAATTGAAAAGTTATTCATTTATACAGATAAAAAATTTATAAGGAATAATAATTTTATAATTCTATTCTACATAACTCCATAAATTCTTTTGCCTTACAATGTTTTATTTGCGTTCTCAGTCGCTTTCTATTTTTTTCAGTTTGATGCCATTCTGGATCTTGTATATGCCCATGATAATAATCTCTTCTAGATTTGCATTCTTTATCTTGCTCTATTATTTTTTCATGATTGTAAGAATATGCTAAATTGACTTATTGTATTTTTCTATTTTAGTCTGTTCTTCAATTCTAAGTTCTTACCTTGATGAAACTAGGTTCACTTTTAAAACTCACAATTCCTCAATTTCTCATATGAGCTAAAATTGGTTTTTTATTTCCTTTTCTAGCATTATCTCGATGAACAGCTATTTTTCTACATAACATTATAGTTCTTCTTCCAATTGTCAGTGTTGTTTGTAATCTAGAACGTTGTACCATGTATTACATTCATTCAAAAAAAAAATTTATTAGACGAAAAGAAATATTAATTTTATAATCCCCAGCTGGCGCATCAATGCCCATTCCTTTTTTTTTCCTCCATACATTATTCCTCTAACTGCAGTAGCAGCAATTTTTCTCCTAATGAAGCATCATTTGTATGCATTATTTCTTTTGCAGCTAACTGAAATCCTGTATCTGTTTCAAATCTAGATTTTAAATCTTTATGATCTCTACATGTTACATCATGTTTTTTACAAGCTTCATCGAATTCATTTGCCATGGATCACCACATGCTAATGTTTCTTCTAGTTTAGCAAAAATATGGATTTCCTGGTAGAAGCACATCTGTCATTGGTAAATTATTTAAACCCCAATTTACTAATGCTTTACCAGGTTTTCTACTTTTCGAAAAATTATATGGTAAATTAATCAAAAATCTAATCAATTATCGAATTACTTTTTGATTATTAATTATAAAATCACTAAATTTGTTTGTTAACATTTGCATTATCCAAACTTTTTCATTATGATAAATTTTATTTCCAGCTAATTCTTTACCATGATTTACTGTTAATCCATCAACTTAATATCTAACATCATTCATCCAAATATATTCCATTGATTTTTCTCAAAATTTTTTTAGTAAAGTTTTACCATTTTCTTAGGTGAATTTATTTCTGAATAATCTGAAGTATCAATAGTTTATATTCTAAGTTTGGAAATTGTCATCAACTCTTTTTATCAAATATTTATGTTTATTACCACTGCTCAATTTTATTTTATTTGGATTACTCTCAGAATATAATGCTCGTGATTGATATATCTGCATAATTAGATAAATCAACACCATAAATTTTTCACCCATATCATCTATAGTAATCTGGTTTTCAGTTAAATGATTCATTAATCCATCTGTTCCTTCATATGTCTTTCATGAATAATTAATTAATCTGCTTTGAATTCATATGGTAATTTACCAAAAAATTTAAATGAGGCAACAGGTCTTAATCTAAAACCTTTATCTACACTGTGACTAATATATTCTAACATTCTTCCACTTACATTTATTTTTAACTTTTCCTTCTCTCTTCTCCAAACTTCATTAATAAATCTTGTATTTCTGATTCACCTAAGGTATAGTCATGCTGTGGACTTTCATATTGTTTAAATGGTGGTATATCACTAAATTCTTCTAACTGATAATGAGAATAAGGAACTATTTGCTTTTGAACTTCCCTATTTTCTTCAATGGCTTTCAAAAGATTATCACCTAATCCCTTGATTGCTTGTTAACCTGTTCAATTGCATTGATAACAGGTTGATACTTTTTATCTTTCATGTTCTGTATGTTGTTGTTTTTTCCAGAGCTTGATTTGTTCTTTCAATTCTTTAGCTTTCTTTCTATTTCGTTTAGCTTTCTTATCTCCTTCTGCATCGTATTTTGCAAAGATTTGTTAGAGACAAAATCATTAAACATTTTTAATGTCTAACATTTATGTTTACATATAACATTTGCTATGAAATTCTGTATTTTATTTGTGAACTTACCTTCATTCGGTTTACTAATCATGTCTACAACATTTCAACATTTACTACACATTTCTTTAAAATCAGAAAATTTTAAATCACCACCAATGAGCTCATGATAAATATGATTTAAATTTGTGTCATCTTATCTGAAAATATTTTAAAAATTTAAATTATCTCTGACTAATTGTTTTGGTGTTATTGAATTAGCTTGAGCTAAAAAAATCTATTCTTTTATACCTTCGGCTAGTAAAATATTCTCTAACTATATCCTGATTCTCAAGAATAAAGTCATCAAATCCAACAACTGGATTATCTAGAGTTTGATCTAATGGAATAATTTCTTCATTATTTTGAATAAAAGTAGTAATTTTTCATAGTGCAAGTCTTCAATTTTTACATATCTTCTTATAAATTATTGATATTTTGGTTGATCTGAACAATTTCAATAAACATGCAAATTTTTAATTTTATACCAGTTTATCCATCCAGGTGCTAAAATATATTTATTGATCAATAATGTGGTATTTCCACAACTACTTGGTCATATAAATACACATTGCATTGAAGTTTACTGTGTTTATTTCTTGATTTTTTTTCTGGAATTCTTATTCTTGGTTCTCAATCTATGCGACCTATGTCTTAACTAAGTTTCACTTATTTAATAACTTTTTAATAGTAAATGGGTAGATTAATTCAGTTAAGTGATAAATCATCTATTCTTGAAAAAAGATTAACTATTCCATTAAGAGAAACTTATAAATGTTGGTTTTTATTCAACTTTTGTAACTCAAAATATTACATCGAAAAATAATAAATTTTATGTTGGTGGGGAATCGATAGAAATTCCTGTTGGTCAATAAAGCTTAAAAAATCCAAATATTCAAATTAAAGAAGATGAAATTTTAAATAGGGATGTTATTGAAGTTGATGTAGAATTATACATAGATATAAAAGATAGTGTTGATAGTATATTAGGATTTAATAATCAAATTAAAGAAGCTAATAAAATAATGTTGCTGCAGATGTTCATAAAATTATTCCATTTGAATTAATTAATGTAAATTTTAATTTAGCTGATGGAAAGTTTGTTACACATATTGATCATTTTCATAGAGAACCTGCTGTTAATGCTTCATTTAAACCAAATGTCTTAATAAATGAACAAAATCGAAAGTTATCTGTTTTACTCATTCCCTGTGAATGAGAAAACAAAAATTACAAAATGCATCCAACAAGGATACAGAAATTGAAATAAATATTGGAGATGGAAAGCTTCATGCTAATTTTGCACAATTATACATGAACTTTAGAATTTTCATAGCTTATCCAGATAGATCAGAATCATATTATCCAACATATTATAGAAAATCCAGTAAAAAATTAATTGACAATTATGTGGCAAAACTGTTTGATTTTGTGGCTATAAAGAAAGGAAATAATATTTTATCTCGAATCAAACATTGTTTATTTCATCAACAACTATGTTATATTTGACTTCATCTGTTACTGATAAAATATGATGGTAGGACATATTCTTAGCGCTGTAAAAATAAAGAGTAAGAAAAATGAAGTATTTTATCCATTATCAATACATGGTGTATTTCTCAAAGATTATAAAGGAATTATGTGGGAAGGAGATTTAACAGTAATTTTTACTAGGTCTTCTAGTTCTGGAAATACAATTCTTAGATGGTCTGATTATAATGGTGCTGGAACTGAAATTAAAAATACAATTCCTAAAGAAGGAAAATTCTAATAGTATCGCTGAAAATACATGTACAAATTGTAATATATCAACCAAATTATATGTTAAAACAATGAGAAAATATCCTAAAAAACACAGAAATTCCAATATCATTTTATAGACTGCAAACTGTACAAGTTGCAATATTGAGTGGTAAAAAAAATTTTTTTGGACTGGATATCACAAATTACTATAACTACAATTACTATTGGAATTTGATATGCCATATTTCGTATTTGTTAAATTGCAGAGAAATCGTAAAAATAATCAATTACTTCATTATTCGACCACATTAACATACTGAACATATACGTGAAAAATGGAAGAAACGAAATTTTCCAGCAGGAAATGTGGTATATTAATCCTCCAAATAATTTTCTCAAAGCATACAATGCATTTCTCGATTTTAAAGTACTTACACTACTCAAATCAGACACTGATATAACGCCATATAATTGCATAACGAACTATCCTATCTATGTGATTAACATTAATCCCAAAAAAAATACTGTATGTTCACAGAAAACGACTATGAAACTTTGTGAAAGTTTAGCTTATGTAGTTATGTACAGTATGAAAAATTTAACTGATGAATCACATTTAAATTTGTTTGAATGCCCATTGATGGAAAAATCCCAGGTTTCTAACCTATCCTACACCTCCACAATGAAACTCACTACCAAGAAAACAGTCAGTTTTCTCTATGGTCTAAACATTACTCAGACGCTATGGTGTTGCTGGTCTGACAACATGTACAGAAACTGTATGCAAAGGGCTATAAACAGTGATGCACACGATTGGTGAAATGGTTCAAATGGCTCTGAGCACTATGGGACTCAACTGCTGAGGTCATTAGTCCCCTAGAACTTAGAACTAGTTAAACCTAACTAACTTAAGGACATCACAAACATCCATGCCCGAGGCAGGATTCGAACCTGCGACTGTAGCGGTGTTGTGGTTCCAGACTGCAGTGCCTTTAACCGCACGGCCACTTCGGCCGGCACACGATTGGTGACAAGTGGCTCACTGTGAAGGCGATTTAGTTGATGAGTTGCATTACTGCTACAGTGAACTGAAAATGAAACTGGGGATCTCTCATGCGAAAGGATTCGAGAAAAGCTTCACTGCATAAAGAGTTGGTGGAGCTCACCGAAACTGGATTCCCGATTTCCCGTGTGTAAGGGCTCTTGCACAACATGTACCAACATAAGGACATCACAATTTGATTGACATAAATACCATATTTTTGTATGACCGAAAGATTTTCTCGTTTCTCTAATACCTGAGGGCTATAGGGTTGCACCCTAACATTGTACTTGGTGGCCTGGTATTACTCTTTCCAACTCGTCCCACTTTTCGTAAATCAGATATCGTTTATGACCAACTGAGCTACTCCAAAACGACTGCTTCGTATGAAAACTGCTCTGTTCGTCAAGCCTAAATTCTACATAATGAAAGTTAGTTCTTTTGTAACGTAACAAATACTTGCAGCCACTACACGAAATTACTTGGAGCTATCCATCTCATTCCTTATCTATCTTTTTACGTTACATGTTTCGATGGCTGGGATCATCTCCAGATCGGTCAGAATACTCTATTATGAGGTTCTAAATAGACAGGGCGGATTGATGACGCAACTTCTTAGATCTGAAGATGATCCACAGTGACTGAAAATGTCATGCAATTAAATGTGTGCAACTAAGACTGAAGAATAAATAGGTATTATTTAATATAATGCATTATGGAGTCGAGGTAGCTGTTGTCGTCAGTCCACAACAGCTCCCGAGCCGGCGCAGTGCGACAGCATATCTGGTAGCTATGGGACGGCCATTGTTTTGTGTCAACAACTTCAATGTAAGATGAGGACCCACAGTCCAATATACTTTTAATTCTGTTTTACTCTATGGACTTCCCGACTATTTGTGATGGTATTTTGTCTTTCTCTGATCTTTGAACTGTCTTATTCAGCTAGTTTTAGCAGGACCTGCAGTTTAACATGGATTCTCAACCTCTCTTCAACAGCATTTTTTACGTCAACAAATATTGCCAGGGTGGAAAGAACTGATGAGTGACAGATAAAAACCCTAGGATTAATCGACCATCGAAACTGTGACCTTTGTTGTCTAACCTTTAGTACCGAGCCTCCGACGCATAATACTTCTCTCTACAAAAGCTTGTTCATGTAGATCATGTATTTCAATCGAAGCACAACGTCACAATACCGCTACTGACAATTGGTTACACTTAAAAGAAGATGCTGTAATTCCTATTGATTGATTATAATCATCAGCAAAATACATCGATAACTTTAGTAATACTATCGCAATACAAAATTTAATGTCAATTTCGTAATCTTCTGATAAAACGGAATGATTCTATATAGGCCCTACACCTCGAGAACATTTTGTTTGATTTTTATTTTGACATTGTTCTAGTGAGTTTTTGTTTTTTAGTTTTTTTTAGTTCTTACACCTCCGTTCAGCCTAGTCCCATCAGTATATCCTGACAACGACCTGATGAGATCATATTTAGCAAGTGGTGAAGAACTTACATTGGAATTTGTATGCACTGAACTATCTGTAAAATAGGCCCTCAGGTAGCATAAAATTACACGAAACTTAATTTCAATCGTTAGTCACGTCGTAATTTTGACATGTTTGTTTGATATCCTGGGTAAGACACTGGATATACCCAGCTGAACAATCCGCCATTTTGAATCCCAATCTGAGGACAGAGTTGTATGCTATGTGTGGCGCAGGAAATGGAATCGGCGGATTTTGCTTAATATTACTGTTCCACATCGTCAAATGGTTGGGTGTGCAGCTCCAAACAGCTCAAATAATAGCAGACGTGGTCGCTATAAGTTATATCAGTTTCCTTCAGATATACATCAGCGTAAAAGATGGCTTGCAAATACAAAGAACAAAGGTGGTACACTAAAATCGAGCAACTTGCTGTGTAATCTAATTAAAAAGTTTTTATTCTTTATTTTAGAAATAGGTGTGCTCTCAGAGAAGTGGTAATGAAATTACGTATATAAGAAATGTGTTTATTTTAACCTTGCTGCAGATTACGTAACACGACGCACCATTGTAAGTTTGATTTTATTTACAACTGTATAAAACCACACGTCATCCCAAGGATCTGTTAGTTTTATAGAAAGAGTAAATTAATAATACTTTATAGCAAGTTGTTGGTTACAGAAAGAATTGCAGCTTTTTTACTTTTTAAATAACTTCTGACAGGTTCCTTTTAAGGATTTTCATTAGAAATACTCTATAAAACGGGAATCAGTAATATACCTTGAGTGCTTAAGCAATTCCCTCTTGTGATGACATTAAATTTTTATGCCTGTTGTGTCCCATTTTAACATTATTCTGTGCTTACGAATGCAACTCTTACTTACCGTAAACGTAAGTGGATGTACCATACACAAACTAGAAAAAAGATGCTGGTAACACATTTTAACTGCGTCTTCTAAATATTTAGAACACCAACGTATGTCTTATATGGAACGTAAGTGAATTTATCATATCTCGAAATACTTGTCTAATCACATACCTTAATTTGCTTGTCTAGTAAAGTCAAATGAAGCCAATACATGTACTATGCTGTAATATTATCTGCACAAGGAATGTATGTATTCAAAATGGCGGATTGTTCAGCTTGTACTATACAGTGCCCTAAGCCTGGGGATGACATCACAAGCAACTGGAATGAAAGCAGCTACCTCAGATAAAGGTGAGCACTCGGCATTTGGGCAGTTACGGCAACAGTCTTGAGACGAAACTGACGAGTTAGCTGGCAGTTGGTTGTAGACAGCGTATGTTTCCAAGATGGTGCTATATTGTTTTTGTCTAGGGTGAAGATGACAACCTATGGCGTCATCGCTGGGAGAGGACGTAACATGGGATGTGTTATCAGTTCCTCCCAATCAATTTCTTTAGTCTTAGTTGGCAAATGACACCGTTGAACGAATATAACCAAGCTTAACTAATTACAAACACTAACAGCTCTTGTGCATTAAGAATTAATGATTTTCAAGATTTACTAATGTGCCATTAGCTCAAATCCACTTCTATTATCGCTAAGAAGACATTACTTCAAACTTAAATGAATTGTCTTGGACGACTACGAGTGATGGACTGGGATAGATAGGCATGCATCTGCTTGGTCTTGCTGTGATTTTATAGGAGGGGTGGCCTGGTGACAGACTGTTAACAATGTCTGAAAACAGAACTTTAACACTTTCGTCTCCGGTACAACGTAAAATACCTGAAAGACAAAAGATGTTTCGATTTCTATGAAAAAATAAGTTCGAAAATAATTTTCTAATGTTGAAGCAGTCGTTAGGACTTTTGCTTGTTTGCCCAGTTTCCAGCTACGAGGGAGAACAATTTTACTGCTCTACGACAACAGAAGCACTCTTCACGTTGAACAGCAGGCGCTCAATCACAAAGCAATTTACACAAGTTGCTGTTGGATCAAACAGACTTAAGAAATGTTGCTAGAATATTTATTTTCAATTTTCACGAAAATGGAAATGTGTTTGGAACATAATAGGGTCAACTTTGTAAGATTATTTTACCTTATGTTCTTGAAATTGTATTTAATTATCGTTTCTGACTTTTTTACTACTTACCTTTTTCTTCTAATAATTTCCGGGTATGCAGCCGGATCCCGTCGACATTCTGCCACGATATTTCGGCCCAGAGACGTCCGGCTGCATACCCGGAAATTATTAGAAGAAGAAATACGCCGGGAAAATTTCAGAAGTACTTACCTTTTTATTCCTAGTATTCACAGTTTTCCATTTGTGTTCCTAAACGTATTTTTAAAGTTTGAAAAATAAAATCGTATATGGCATTTTCAATAAAAACCAAGCAGAATTTAGTTTCAAACCTATTCGGTTTGAAATACTTCCATAGTTGTTCAGAATACAAGACATAATCATACACACAGTGTCGATAAATATAGATATTAATATTATATAGTATTTTTATACTTGGTAATCTCAAAATACTTTCTAATCCAGGCTTAAATTGGCATGCTTTAGAAGTTTCAGCTGCTACGAAAATATACTGTCTGAAGTACCCAGAATACTCCATAAAATTGGATTAAGACATAATATGTGCAACATTTTTAAATGGAATCTCGCATTTAACTCCCCTTCTGATATACAGGGTGGACCATTGATAAGGACTGGGCCAAATATCTCACGAAATAAGCATCAAACGAAAAACTACAAAGAACGAAACTCGTCTAGCTTGAAGGGGCAAACCATATGGTGCTATGGTTGGCCCGCTAGATGGCACTGCCATAGGTCAAACGGATATCAACTGCGTTTTTTTTTTAATAGGAACCCCCGTTTTTATTACATATTCGTGTAGTACATAAAGAAATATGAATGTTATAGTTGGACCACTTTTTTCGCTTTGTGACATGACGCTGTAGTAGTCACAAACGTATAAGTACGTGGTATCACGTAACATTCCACCAGTGCGGACGGTATTTGCTTCGTGATACATTTCCCGTGTTAAAATGGACCGTTTACCAATTGCGGACAAGGTCGATATCGTGTTGATGTATGGCTATTGCGATCAAAGTGCCCAACGGGAGTGTGCTATATTTGCTGCTCGGTATCGTGGACGACATCATCCAAGTGTCCGGACCGTTCGCCGGATAGTTGCGTTATTTAAGGAAACAGGAAGTGTTGAGCCACATGTGAAACGTCAACCACGACCTGCAAGAAATGATGATGCCCAAGTAGGTGTTTTAGCTGCTGTCGCGGCTAATCCGCTCATCAGTAGCAGACAAATTACGCGAGAATCAGGAATCTCAAAAACGTCGGTGTTGAGAATGCTACATCAACGTCGATTGCACCCGTACCATATTTCTAAGCACCAGGAATTGCATGGCGACGACTGCCACTGGGCACAAGCGAAATTACGGGACGATGACAGATTTTTTGGAAGCGTTCTATTTAGCGATGAAGCGTCATTCACCAACAGCGGTTACGTAAAACGGCATAATATGCACTATTTGGCAACGAAAAATCATCGATGGCTACGACAAGTGGAACATCAGCGACCTTGGCGGGTTAATGTACGGTGCGGCATTATGGGAGGAAGGATAATTGCCCCCCATTTTATCGATGGCAATCTAAATGGTGCAATGTATGCTGATTTCCTACGTAATGTTCTACCGATATTACTACAAGTTGTTTCACAGCATGACAGAATGGCGATGTACTTCCAACATGATGGATGTCCGGCACATAGCTCGCGTGTGGTTGAGTGGTTGAAGCGGTATTGAATAGCATATTTCATTACAGGTGGATTGGTTCGTCGAAGCACCATACCATAGCCTGCACGTTCACCGGACCTGACGTCCCCGGATTTCCTTCTGTGGGGAAAGTTGAAGGATATTTGCTATCGTGATCCACCGACAACGCCTGACAACATGCGTCAGCGCATTGTGAATGCATGTGCGAATATTACGGAAGGCAAACTACTCGCTGTTGGGAGGAATGTCGTTACACGTATTGCCAAATGCACTGAGGCTGACGGCCGTCATTTTGAGCACTTCTTGCGTTAATGTTGTATTTACAGGTAATCACGCTGTAACAGCATGCGTTCTCAGAAATGATAAGTTCACAACGGTACATGTATCACATTGGAACAACCGAAAAAAATGTTCAAACGTACCTACGTTCTATATTTTAATTTAAAAAACCTACCTGTTACCAACTGTTCGTCTAAAATTGTGAGCCATATGTTTGTGACTATTACAGCGCCATCTATCAAAAAGCGAAAAAAGTGGTCCAACTAAAACATTCATATTTCTTTACGTACTACACGAATATGTAATAAAAATGGGGGTTCCTATTTAAAAAAAACGCAGTTTGTGTACGTTTGACCTATGGCAGCACCATCTACCGGGCCAACCATAGCACCATCTGTTTCCCTATTAAAGTTAGGCAAGTTTTGTTCTCTGTAGTTTTGTCGTTTGATGCTTATTTCGTGAGGTATTTGGCCCGGTCACGATCAATGGATCACCCTGTATCTACCGCATCTACTGAGTCCCCCTCCCCCACCGTCCATCCACAAAAAATTAGTGCTGATGACGTCCGTGATGGCAACACTGAAGTAGCGAGATATTTCAGTGCATCAATCTCGTGTTATTGTTTGTGTACAGAACAATAATGAACCTATATTTCTCGAAGTTTTCGTTAATTAATTATAAATACAAAAAATCTGCATCAACTTACGAAACCGTGAACCTACAACCCCGGACGACAAATCGTTAGATGCTGTGGATTTGAGTATTACGTAATTAGTGAGGAATCGAAATGATGACGTTTAAAATAAACTGTATATAGATGGTAGATATCAGCGTGCAGAATGAAATAGTGCTAGCAGCTCCATACACTGCCCTCGGAGCGCCTGCGCCTCTGAGCCTCGCCTGGTCTCCCGTTTCGCCAGAGACAGCCACTGATGGATGCGTCGCTGATTAACGACCTCTGCCGGTCTGGGGCTCCGACACGCGGCTTCCGCAACCCCACCCTGTCCTGCACTACTCTTGCTCTAAACTTTCCTGTTGCCAAAGGGTGCTCAGCGCCTCACCACGCCTGTTTTGCATCGCTGTTGCAGTGCTGCTGCCTATGGGTGCCGTAAATGACCGGCTTCCGTTGACAATTCTGCTAAAAGCTCTATTGCTGGACCGACTGTCCAGTGTCGCGATAGTTGCTACTATCTACTGGGAGCAGTGCCGCAGCTGTTCAGTACCTATACGTACCCGTTGCAGAATCAATAACCATTGTGTGGGATCCCAAGATTAACTGCAGGCAGAAGAGCTCACATTTAATTTCTTTCATCGTCCAAATGTGATGTCATACAAAGACATTTTTTTTCAGTGTTAACGATACTATAAAGCTGTCTTCCTACTGGACTGGTTTGATGATAGAAGTGACGGAGCCTTACGTATAATTATTGGACGATGTGTTTTAAAAGAAGGCTTTCTCGCCGACGGAACATAACGGTACTAACCGTCACTCGAAGGATCCTCTGGACAAATTAAATGAAGACGGTAATTTTCCACTTATTCTCTATTTTGATCTCTTCCTTGTTCCACAAATAATTTAGCCATTATCGACTGTTTAGATGCGTAAAAAGTACACTACACTTCCTTACCCAGAACAAAGTGTGATTCTTTTGAAAATGGTGGTGTATTCACATGGCGTGCTTCCGTTCGTTTTGATTTACAATTTGTACTGTTCTTGATGGTCTGACACAGTCAGTGCACTTGCGGATCGAAAAATGTGTAAAGACATAAGGCCGACAAAAAATTCGTGAGGACGGACAAACAATTTTTGAGATATAGGCATGAAAAGTCGTTGAAGAATTTATCTGAATAAATGTTTTAAAACTGACTGATAACTGGTGTCTCGTGACTTACAACCTATTCCAGCTTCAAGATCTGATATTTCCCTAACTTCGCCGCGCTTATGGCTTAATGCGAGAACAACGAATGTCAAAAAATCTTATACGTGGAAATCGAGTATTAGAATTCAGAGATGTTGTTTGTAGCATGTTAAGATTCTATAGGATTTTCTTCAATTAGAATTTTTCTAACCTTCGTTGTTTTGATACTGAATTACTTTCAGTAACTTATGAACATTAGTTGTCCTCACGACATTTATTAATTGCGAAATACCCTATTTTTGCTGTTTTAAGAAATAAAATGAGGTACTCGTAAAATTAAAATTTTTGCATGTTCTGCATTTCATTCTTAGTCCTGTACATTGATACAAAGAGAAGCTATATTTTATGTTGCAATATTTCAAGGCATTCTCCATATGGAATCTTCACTGTACATATTAGTCCGTAGTAGGGAAAGATGGAACACCTCTTTAAAACTCAAACAACATGTAATTTTTACGCTGTAACATTTTGCACCATCAGTTTCTACTGGTGAGTACTCTGCACAATCTTATGGACGATCTGGATTGTTTCCACACCATGTTTCTGCAGGAAGTGTCTGCTGCATTCTCTTCTCTAAAGTGACAATTTTCTTAGTATATTCCTGTTCATAGCATGGTATTTGTTGATTCTGTGCCTTATTCCATAGTTTACAAAACTCATTAAAATATTTTTCCGTTCTTGTTGATTAAATTTCTCAAAGCACTGCAGGGCACTAGGGCCACTGGAGTAGAAACACTGAGTCCAATAGAGAATACACATTTTAATTTTTCATTTATTGCAAAATACATGAAACACGCTTCACTAGTGTTAATATAAACTTAGACTGAGTAACACATAATGAATTTATTGCAGTTAAATCAACATTAAATAAAGCAGCTAGGCACAACCTTATATGAGCTGCACTGGTAAAACTCCCCCCCCCCCCCCAAATCTCTTCTTTTCAAATCCTTTAACAACAGTTAAACAACAATATTATTGTTTCTCCCTTTTCTCTGCTCCACTGGTATTTACCTAGACACAGTTGTTGTTCAATTTTATAAAAAAAATAATTTCAGTCAAGTAAGAGTACCAAATTATCAGGTAACCGAAATAGATACTATTGATCACTCAGTATGATGAGCCATTCGTTCTGTGAGATTGGATCATGACAATTAATTGTAAAGAAAACTCCTAACACAAAAATTGCCTTGTTCTGATCTCAATCTCAATAAGGTCGAATTAAGAAGCGTGGAAGCAATCATTTTACTACTTACTTCTAAAAGTCTTTCTCGTTATCACACATCAAACTGGCATAAATCAAGAACAGCCAGTTCTGACTCCCATCACTTGGAGTTAATTAAAAACAATAAACCACTATTAAAAATTTTCACTTTTTGGACAAACTGCAATTACTAATTGTACTGTATTCTATTGTATGGAACGGGGGACCTAGAAACGACGGAGGGGCTTCGTCCCCGCCAAAGCCCGCAGTGGTACACAACCCCACAACAGGATACAGTAGTCCACTAACCCCACCGCCGCCCCAGACCGAACCCAGGGTTATTGTGCGGTTCGACCCCCAGTGCCCCCTCCCCACCCCCACGCCCACCACCACCCAATGTTTGCCTGGTAGAGTAAATTATGGTGTACGCGTACATGGAGAGAGTGTTTGCGCAGCTATCGACGACATAGTGTAACTGAGGGGGAATAAGGGGAACCAGTCTGCATTCGCCGAGGCAGATCGAAAACCGCCTCAAAAACCATCCACAGACTGGCCAGCACACCATACCTCGACAATCCGCCAGGCGGATTCGTGCTGGGGACCGGCAAGTCACTGCACGGCTAACCGGGAGGGCCTACAATTACTAATACTACGAGCAAGAGCAAATTAATTCCTTTAAAAACAAATTCGAGAGACCGCAAGCTCGTGGGGCCAGTTAGTCAACACAAGCCACTCACCCCAACCTGGTCACACAACCGAATACCCCTAGGTAGGACACTCAGACCATGTACAGATAGACTAAAAGCACTCTTAACACAAAGAAGTTGCTTCAGAAACTAACATCTGCTACATCAGTCAGTAGGCAACTTACAAGCTTGGGCACTGTCGTGAACCAGGGCACTAGTGATTAAATTATCTGCACAATTAAAGCTAGTGTTCATATTCCAAATTATTTTTTAAAAGGAACAGAGAAACATGACCTTAAACGTACCACCGAACACAAATTTGCACATATAACTTCCATGTATGTCATTCTCATAACAACACCCTTTATACATGGTTTAATCAACAACATTTGTTTAACGTATTAACTGAGACAGCCCCACAGAAACTAGCAAGAAAAATTTTACAGCTCTCAACAGGGATATCACAAAAATAAACACGTTCCTCTAGAACAACAAGAAAGCACAGTGAAGCTGCTTTTTAGTACTTTCAACATTGCAGCCCAGTCAGCAATCGCGATAATCTAATATATAAGTCTCTAATATGTAATCTAATATGTTAAGCCTCGACTGCGGAAATGAAATCAACCTTTACCTAGGTTTCAGCCCAAGTAACTGAACCTACTTCAGAAGATAAACCCGATTCTATAATATGACTACGAGGGAATGGTCTAGAAATAAAACTAAAACAGCCTGAATAGGCGTAGTTACATTTTAAAAATGCGGTAGTTAGGTATTAAGTCAACATCAAGACTTAACTTAAGCTGCAGCGAGCGCACCGTCTCCATGCACGCAGTGCGGTGGGCCTCGGGAACTCACGTGACACTAAGTAGACCCAGATGACGCGCTGGCGAGGAACATTGCACATGTCTAACTGAGACCATGACCGTCAAAGATAAGACACCAGCGCAGTTATATCTTAAGACAAATAACTTATAGAATGGTTGAAACTCTGAAACATAAAGTCTCTGCACCAGGTTTTGACTAAAATGTATCAAACTATGGATGGATTTATATGAGTGCGAACACACTACACCGACTTACACTATTAGAATATATCAGTCTTTCCACAACGAATGCTGCATAATGTAACCATCGTTATTAATTAAATATGACATAAAACAGCGAAACTGTAGTATGTAAACGACAAAATGCAATAATTTAGGACAACCTATACACAGATGGTCGAGTAGGCGTTCTTATCAGTTGATGTAGATATGCTTCTTACTGCTGACACACACTGAATGAAGAATATTATCAAGATTAATTTTTATCTTCTTACTAAAAATAACGCGTCAGTGAACGAACATCGCCACTTCATCGCCATGTAATAGCAATTGACCAGCATAGGTCAATTATGATTACGTCCAAAAAATATGGTAATTGCGTGAAGAGACGTACAACGCCCGTTCATCTCCCTTATACTCAATCGACCGACAGAGGTCAATTTCACTACGTGCTACAAAAGAGAATTATCGCCTCTTATATTAAAGGCTATTGCTAAATAGATATGATTAGATAAAACGTGCTTGACCCGAAAAGACGCCTTGGAATTTTTTTTATGTACACTAGACAGGGGAAAACGGCATGTTCTTCACAAGGAAAAATTAAAAAGAAATAACAGATAGCTACTAATATGCCCATGTGCATACTATAAATGGACATGGATGAAGTCGTCTCTGGATTGCAACTAAAAATAAATGTAAAGGGAATTACCCTAAAAGGTCGAGACGGACCATCTAAACTTTATCTTGCCACCTGAGGCCCCATTTCACAGTTCGTGGGCTAGTAACCACTTATATAAATATGACTATTGTCTATGGGATGGACAAGGGCATCTTATTTACTGAAACCATGTGTGCCACATTATGTAAGAACCGTATGTGGAAAGAGCACCTGATGGGAATCTTATACCAAAATGTTACGTGGTCAAACGCACGCATGCTAGCTACTACTTTAAGTGTTGTCTAAAATAAAGTACATCAGACACCGATCATCTGTGTCACACCGCCACCGAAATACAGCTCGGCTCCTGCGAATCATCCAGTATCTGGTCATTATATTCTAAATAATGGCATAAAACATTAAAAATAATTCCTGTTTTTCAACTGAAGTTGATCATTAAGGAGGTTATCCTTATCAAATTGCAGATGTTTAAAACTCTCCATCTCCTCCAGTATGTCTAATCTAGTACCTTTAATCTCATGATAAAGTAGCTCTATGCTGGTTAGGGGATTAGGCGCATGTGCCATTTGGATCAGGTGTTCGTCGAAGGGGGAACCTCGTGTGTCGTCACCACTTTTGGTTGGAATGTGCTCCTTATATCTAGTAGCATTAGTTCTGCCTGTTTGACCTATATAATAGTTCGGGCAGTCCCCCCAGGTGATTTTATGAGCCGGCCGGTGTGGCCCAGCGGTTCTAGGCGCTACAGTCTGGAACCGCGCAACTGCTACGGTCGCAGGTTCGAATCCTGCCTCGGCCATGGATGTGTGTTATTTCGTTAGGTTAGTTAGGTTTAAGTAGTTCTAAGTTCTAGGGGACTCATGACCTCAGTAGTTAAGTCCCATAGTGCTCAGAGCCATTTGAACCATTTGATTTTATAAACACCA
Source organism: Schistocerca serialis cubense (assembly GCF_023864345.2). NCBI lineage: Eukaryota > Metazoa > Arthropoda > Insecta > Orthoptera > Acrididae > Schistocerca > Schistocerca serialis. Next base: position 434,196,546 of record NC_064638.1, on the reverse strand, counting down.
CAGCGAAATAGTTTGTCATGTGATGCTTGCAGTGTATGGACCAAAGTTTTTTTCAGATTGTTATTGGTTGAAAGTGCTACCTTAAACCCATGATTCTTAAGCATTCGGCCTAATCTGTAAGAAACCCTATGAAGGGAATAAATAAAACGGTAGCAGGTTCACTTTCTCCCCCATCATTTAATGAGATTACGCCTATTCAGGCTGTTTTAGTTTTGTTTCTAGACCATGCCCTCGTAGACATGTTATAGAATCAGGTTTATCTTCTGAAGGAGGCTCAATTACTTGGGCTGAAACCTAAAGGTTGATTTCATTACCGCAATCGAGGCTGATAGTTTCTTATATATCAGATTATCACGATTACTGACTGGGCTGCAATGTTGAAAGTACTAAAATTTTTACCTGTCGAGGTGTATAGCACAGCTGACAAATATTTAGATGTTAGGTACAAGGTGGTCAGAACTGGTATGGCAATTAATATTATTAAACAATCTAAACAGCGAAATGTGTCCCCGACTTTTATTGGAGGGTTATTTAGGTACATCTTGCGACAAATCTCCCACTTTAAAAAAGAAGATATCCATGAGGATTTTCAATAGTAGAATAAGTGATCTTTATGCAAAAAAGGTTAGTCAAATGAAGAAGACCACCTGCTGTACCTTCAGATTTCAAAGTTTAGTTCAACCTTTTATAATTTTCGAATTGAATCATTCTGGGTAGCGGCCAACGATTGTCTTGCTCGACGTAAAGAAGAAATTGCGAAGAAACATGACAAGAAGCTTTCTAGCTCGACGAGTAAGATTAATGTAGACAACAAGTCAACTAGTTACAATAGAGCAACAACCGAACCAAAAAAAATTTATGAACGGTTATTAATAAAACAAATATTATTTTCTCATCTTCTGAAAGTGCACTATTAGTCAAAGAGCTTAAATATAATGTTGAACCTAGGATTACAAATCATGGAAAATCTAATAGTGGATCTTAAAGTCGCTTTAGAGGGGTCGAAAATACCCAGAAATACGCAAACACGCATAGCCTATTAGTTTTGAAAAATTTTAGAAAATAATATAAAGAACAATCAAAACGATGATAACGCACATAAGACCGTAAAAAGTATCAATCAGAAGTTGGTACAGAACAATAACCTAGTTACGAAAGCCGATAAAGGGAATTTGATAGTTATTTCCACTAAAACGGAATATATAAATGAAACAGAAGCGTTTTTCGATGAAAATGGGGTTCTCCCACTTGACACTGATCCCACTCCCGTGGTGCAGAAAGAAATCAGGATTAGGCCTCAGAACACTAAAAAGTTAATAGGCGAGTTCCGCAAAAAGTAGCTTATCAACATGAATCGCAAACCACCCAAGGTGGTGAATTCAGTTTAAGATTCACAAATGTAATCATCCGATCCGCCCGTTCGCCGATAGTACCGGGAGTGCCTACTACAAGTTAACTATATTTCTGCATCAGAAAAGAAAAGGTAATTTTGTGTTTGCAAAGGATTACTCAGTTAAAAATTCCATTGTTGGAACGTGTAACATGCTCTGAAAACTCCAAATAGTGTCTTTTGATCTAACAAGTCTATACACCAATGTTCCGGTGGACCAAATCCTCCAGATTTTAGAAGGTAACTTGCATCTATATAAGAAAATGTCGAACGATGAAATAGATGAGTTAATGAATCTTCTGCCCATTGTGTTGAAATATAATTATTTCATATTTAACGGAAAAATGTATTCCCAACCATGTGTACTAGCAATGGGAAGCCCGCTGGCTGGCATTATGTCTGAAATTTTTATAAATTATCTATAATGTGGTTTTTTCGCCAGCAACGTAGACATCATGGATAATATTACATTTTACGCAAGATACATAGACAATATACTTCATATTATTGACGATAACCAAAACGACATAGACAAAGTTTTCCTGGCATTTAAGGAGCTCCATGAGAAGATTAATTTTACACTTGAAAATGAATCCTCTAACAAATCTTTAAATTATTTAGATCTTACCGTCACGATAGTAGATAGACAAATTGCATTCAGCATTTTTTGTGAAAATACATACTCTGATAATATCATACCAGCCGATTCCGCCCATCCGCAAGCTCATAAGTTAGCTTTTTTCATTCTGGTATACATCGTGTCCTGACAATTCCCCTGCCTCCAGATGCTTTAGAATCTGAATTAGTAACGCATGAGGAAATTGCTAAAAATAATGGTTACAAAGCTGACTTGGTGAGGCAAATGTAAAACAAAAAATTAAATAAAAGAAATAATACGTCATCCACATTAAATGATGGGGGAGAAAGTGAACCTGCTGCCATTTTATCTATTCCCTTCATAGGCGGGGTTTCTTACACATTAGGCCGAATGCTTAAGAGTCATGGGTGTAAGGTAGCATTTTCAACCAATAATAATCTGAAAAAAACTTTGGTCCATACACTGCAAGCATCACATGACAAACTATTTCGCTCTGAGGTTTATAAAATCACCTGTGGGAACTGCCCGGACTATTATATAGGTCAAACAGGAAGAACTATTGCTACTAGATATAAGGAGCACATTCCAACCAAAAGTGGTGACGACACACGAGGTTCCCCCTTCGACGAACACCTGATCCAAATGGCACATGCGCCTAATCCCCTAACCAGCACAGAGCTACGTTATCATGAGATCAAAGGTACTAGATTAGACATCCTGGAGGAGACGGAGATCTTTAAACATCTGCAATTTGATAAGGATACATCTACATCAACATCTACATGACTACTCTGCAATTCACATTTAAGTGCTTGGCAGAGGGTTCATCGAACCACAGTCAAACTATCTCTCAACCATTCCACTCCCGAACAGCGCGCGGGAAAAACGAACACCTAAACCTTTCTGTTCGAGCTCTGATTTCTCTCATTTTATTTTGATGATCATTCCTACCTATGTAGGTTGGGCTCAACGAAATATTTTCGCATTCGGAAGAGAAAGGTGGTGACTGAAATTTCGTAAATAGATCTCGCCGCGACGAGAAACGTCTTTGCTTTAATGACTTCCATCCCAACTCGCGTATCATATCCGCCACACTCTCTCCCCTCTTACGTGATAATACAAAACGAGCTGCCCTTTTTTGCACCCTTTCGATGTCCTCCGTCAATTCCACCTGGTAAGGATCCCACACCGCGCAGCAATATTCTAACAGAGGACGAACGAGTGTAGTCTAAGCTGTCTCTTTAGTGGACTTGTTGCATCTTCTAAGTGTCCTGCCAATGAAACGCAACCTTTGGCTCGCCTTCCCCACAATATTATCTATGTGGTCTTTCCAACTGAAGTTGTTCGTGATTTTAACACCCAGGTACTTAGTTGAATTGACAGCCTTGAGAATGTACTATTTATCGAGTAATCGAATTCCAACGGATTTCTTTTGGAACTCATGTGGATCACCTCACAGTTTTCGTTATTTAGCGCCAACTGCCACCTGCCACACCATATAGCAATCTTTTCTAAATCGCTTTGCAACTGATACTGGTCTTCGGATGACCTTACTAGACGGTAAATTACAGCATCATCTGCGAACAACCTAAGAGAACTGCTCAGATTGTCACCCAGGTCATTTATATATATCAGGAACAGCTGAGGTCCCAGGACGCTTCCCAGGGGAACTCCTGATATCACTTCAGTTTTACTCGATGATTTGCCGTCTATTACTACGAACTGCGACCTTCCTGATAGGAAATCATGAATCCAGTCGCACAACTGAGACGATACCCCATAGGCCCGCAACTCGATTAGAAGTCGCTTGTGAGGGACGGTGTCAAAAGCTTTCCGGAAATCCAGAAATACGGAATCAACCTGAGATCCCCTGTCGATAGCGGCCATTACTTCGTGCGAATAAAGAGCTCGCTGCGTTGCGCAAGAACGATGTTTTCTGAAACCATGCTGATTACGTATCAATATATCGTTCCCTTCGAGGTGATTCATAATGTTTGAATACAGTATATGCTCCAAAACCCTACTGCAATCCGACGTCAATGATATAGGTCTGTAGTTCGATGGATTACTCCTACTACCCTTCTTAAACACTGGTGCGACCTGTGCAATTTTCCAATCTATAGGTACAGATCTATCGGTGAGCGAGCGGTTGTATATGATTGCTAAGTAGGAAGCTATTGTATCAGCGTAATCTGAAAGGAACCTAATCGGTATACAATCTGGACCTGAAGACTTGCCCGTATCAAGCGATTTGAGTTGCTTCGCAACCCCTAAGGTATCTACTTCTAAGAAACTCATGCTAGCAGCTGTTCGTGTTTCAAATTTTGGAATATTCCATTTGTCTTCCCTGGTGAAGGAATTTCGGAAAACTGCGTTCAATAACTCCGCTTTAGCGGCACAGTCGTCGGTAACAGTACCATCGGCACTGCGCAGCGAAGGTATTGACTGCGTCTTGCCGCTTGTGTACTTTACATACGACCAGAATTTCTTTGGATTTTCTACCAAATTTCGAGACAATGTTTCGTTGTGGAACCTATTAAAGGCATCTCGCATTGAAGTCCGTGCCAAATTTCGCGCGTCTGTAAATTTTAGCCAATCTTCGGGATTTCGCGTTCTTCTGAACTTCGCATGCTTTTTCCGTTACCTCTGCAACAGTGTTAGGACCTGTTTTGTGTACCATGGGGGATCAGTTCCATCTCTTACCAGTTTATGAGGTATGAATCTCTCAATTGCTGTTGCTACTATATCTTTGCATTTGAGCCACATCTCGTCTACATTTGCATAGTTAGTTCGGAAGGAATGGAGATTGTCTCTTAGGAAGGCTTCTAGTGACACTTTATCCGCTTTTTTAAATAAAATTATTTTGCGTTTGTTTCCGGTGGATTTGGAAGAAACGGTATTGAGCCTAGCTACAACAACCTTGTGATCACTAATCCCTGTCGCAGTCATGATGCTGTCTATTAGCTCTGGATTGTTTGTGGCTAAGAGGTCAAGTGTGTTTTCACAACCATTTACAATTCGCGTGGGTTCGTGGACTAACTGATCGAAATAATTTTCGGAGAAAGCATTTAGGACAATCTCGGAAGATGTTTTCTGTCTACCACCGGTTTTGAACAAGTATTTTTGCCAACATATCGAGGGAAGGTTGAAGTCCCCTCCAACTATAACCGTATGAGTGGGGTATTTATTTGTTACGAGACTCAAATTTTCTCTGAACTGTTCAGCAACTATATCATAGGGGTCTGGGGGTCGGTAGAAGGAGCCAATTATTAACTTAGTTCGGCTGTTAAGTATAACCTCCACCCATACCAATTCGCACGGAGTATCTACTTTGACTTCACTACAAGATAAACCACTACTGACAGACACAAACCACCACCAATTCTGTCTAATCTATCTTTCCTGAACACCGTATGAGACTTCGTAAAAATTTCTGCAGAACCTTTAACGATTTCAGCTTCTGTGCTTTCTATTAGCGCTTGTAGCTCAAGGACTTTCCCAGCACAACTACAACAATTTACAACTACAATTCCGACTGTTCCTTGATCCAAGCACGTCCTGTATTTTCCATGCACCCTTTGAGATTGCAGCCCACCCCGTACTTTCCCGAGGCTTTCTAACCTAAAAAACCGCCCAGTCCACGCCACACAGCCTCCGCTATCCGTGTAAGGATAACCTCCTTAACGATCAACTTCAGTTGAAAAACAAGAATTATTTTTAATTTTTTATGCCATTATTTAGAATATCATGACCAGATAATGGATGATTCGCAGGAGCCGAGCAGTATTTCTTTGGCGGTGTGACACAGATGGTCGGTGTTTGATGTACTTTATTTTAGACAACCCTTAAGGTAGTAGCTAGCATGCGTGCGTTTGACCACGTAACATTTTGGTATAAGATTCCCATCAGGTGGACTTTCCACATACGGTGCTTACATAATGTGGCACACATGGTTTCAGTAATTAAGATGCCCGTATCCATCCCATAGACAATAGTCATATTTATATAAGTGGTTACTAGCCCACGAACTGTGAAATGGGGCCTCAGGTGGCAAGATGAAGTTTAGATGGTCTGTCTCGACCTTTTAGGGTAATTCCCTATATATTTATTTATAGTTGCAATCAAGAGACGACTTCATCCTTGTCCATTTATAGTATGCAGATGGGCATATTAGTAGCTATCTGTTATTTCTCTTTAATTCTTCCTTGTGAAGAACATGCCGTGTTCCCATGTCTAGTGTACATAAAAAAAAAATTCCAAGGTGTCTTTTCGGGTCAAGCACGTTTTATAATATCATATCTATTTAACAATAGCCTTTAATATAAGAGGCGATAATTCTCTTTTGTAGCACGTAGTGAAATTGACCTCTGTCGGTCGATTGAGTATAAGGGAGATGAATGGGCGTTGTACGTCTCTTCACGCAATTACCATATTTTTAGACGTAATCATAATTGACCTATGCTGGTCAATTGCTATTACATGGCGATGAAGTGGCGATGTTCGTTCACTGACGCGTTATTTTTAGTAAGAAGATAAAAATTAACCTTGATAATATTCTTCATTCAGTGTGTGTCAGCAATAAGAAGTATATCTACATCGACTGATAAAAACGCCTACTCGACCATCTGTGTTTAGGTTATCCTAAATTATTGCATTTTGTCGTTTACGTACTACAGTTTCGCTGTTTTATGTCATATTTAATTATTAACGATGGTTACATTATTCAGCATTCGTTGTGGAAAGACCGATATATTCTAATAGTGTAAGTAGGTGTAGTGTGTTCGCACTTATGTAAATCCATGCATAGTTTGTTACATTTTGTCGAAACCTGGTGCAGAGGCTTTATGTTTCAGAGTTTCAACCATTCTATAAATTATTTGTCTTAGGATATAACTGCGCTGGTGTCTTATCTTTGACAGTCATGGTCTGAGTTAGACATGTGCAATGTTCCTCGCCAGTGCGTCATATAGGTCTACTTAGTGTCACGTGAGTTCCCGAGGCCCAGTGCACGACGTCCATGGAGACGAGGCGATCGCCGGAGCTTAAGTTAAGTCTTGGTGGTGACTTAGTACCTATGTACCGCATTTTTAAAATGTGACTGCGTCTATTCAGGCTGTTTTAGTTTTATTTCTGCACCATTCCCTCGTAGACATATTATAGAATCAGGTATATCTTGTGAAGAAGGCTCAAATACCTGGAGTAGGCGCTTCAGTCTGTAACTGCGCGACCGCTACGGTCGCATGTTCGAATCCCGCGTCGGGCATGGATGTGTGAGATGTTTGTAGGTTAGTTAGGTTTAAGTAGTTCTAGGGGACTGGTAACATTTGAGGCCATCAGTCCCCTAGAACTTAGAAGTCCCATAGTGCTCATTGACATTTGAACGTTTTGAACCTAGGTAAAGATTGGTTTCACTACCACAATCGAGGCTGATAGTTTCTTATATATTAATCTACGTTTTATTTTCTTAACTTTACGTTCAGAATGGCCAGGGCGTAGTCAGGACTAAGCAAAGAGTTAGAGAGAGGCACCAGCTCGGTACAGCCATTAATGCTTGACACAACGGTATTAACAACCTATCAGCGTAGAGCGCGAGGCTACTAAATAAATCTGGAGCAGTAAATGTGGCTCAACGTTAAATATCAATGTTAGCAGCATAGCAATGCAGCAGTTCCACATCTTCCGCGGACCGGCTCCGGCAGGCGCCGACAAACGGTGACAGCCCACGGCAATGACCACATCTGCTTCACGCCCGCAGTCAAACACCGTTTCCGCATCAGGAAGACGCTATGTCACCTTGTCCCACAGAGTCGTGCTGCCAAACTAACCGCTGCGCCACTCACTGTCCGATGGCCGGTACCGACTGCCTCCTTCGCGAGCTGCGAACCAACTCCAGCAGTTGCCAACAAAGTTCTACCGTCTCCCAGATAACCCAGCGCGAACCATCGATATCGGCGAGAGTTAAGGATCAGCACCTTTTTCGACAGTAAACGGTTGTTTCACTCTCTCATCCTACTGTCTTCCTGCTGCATGGCTTCCCTAGCATTCTGGATGATTTTGGAATAGGGATTAAGAGTCCATTTTGCTTGTTCAGATGTTCGCAGTTTTGTGCACTTCTTCCCTTGAAAACTATGTGCTACTGTTTGTGAGGTAAAGGGGAGGGTTGTGGCGCCCTGAAAATATTCTGAAAGTTCGGAGTTGGCGTGGCAGCGCGGAGGCCGCTCGGCGCTCTGCAGCTCGCCAGCAGCCACTTGGTGCCGAACATTGGCCGGAGCAAGAGGGGCGGCCCCAGCGCGTGGCTGCGAATTCCATGTTGATGCTGTGTCGAGGACTGTGCTTTGTGTAAGTGAAGGAGATGTGTATGCCGGGAGTGCCAAAATGGCGGACTTTGTGAAACCATTTCACAGCTCATGTAGAAATTAATAACAGCCAGTGGAATCTTGATACCATTAAAAGAAAAATGTACATTACCATTATTTGCATGATGATTCTCATGGTGTAATCAGATTTTCAATATCTTTATTAGCTTAAAGTTTAGTATCTCACTGTAAATTGTACAAGTAACACCCAATAAGGAATTTCCACACTCTAAATGGTTCATCTGATTTTGTCAATTGACGTGTCTTTAAAAACCTATTAGTGTAAACCTAAATTGGTGTAAATTACAGCCATGTAACTTGAATAGTACATGAGTTATTGGAGGTCAAAGTGGCCAATTACCATTGATCGCGTCAGGCCGTAAGTGCTCCACAGTTACACGAGGAAAAGGTAGCAGCATCCTTATAAATATATTTATTCTTCAAAGTCTTTGTTTATATCCGATATATATTTTTCATGAAGAAATTGGTCAAATATTTACTGTGTTTTAGAAAGCACAGAGACATTAGGCTACTGGCCTGCATTTGTTTCTAATCCTTTGATATATGTTTATTTGATTTGTTTATGGATTTAATAATGTGTGTTAGAGCGTCCAGCCGTAGGAATATTTATTTAATTTCAAGTAATTTAAATGAAAATCCAGTATGTCGTATGTGTTTCAATATGTTTGTGAGTGTGTGTTGGCTTGGAGAAATGGCCGGAGCGCTCTAGCCAATCACAGCGCTCTTTAATGGGGAGACGGTATGGAAGTGAGGGAGTGCTGGACGAGAAGCAAAGACGGACGGTCGCAGGAACTACTTCGAAAGTGGACCAGTTTTGCGCGTGGTCGCGGGGAGATAGAAATATTTCGTAGGTCCGACTTGTGCATTTGTGAGATTTCCAACTTCTGCAGTGAAGACGTAGTATGAGTTTACGAGTGAATATCTCGCGAGCTATGTTGTTGTTCGTAACTAATTACAGGAAGTAGGAATCTATTGTTTCCCTGCTATTCAACGTTTATTTTATTTTATTGCTGGACCATCGACACCAATAAGTGTTTTGCAGTAATAAACGGCATTCTTAAAGGTACTTCTGCTATAGTACTCATCATTTAAAGTCGTTAAAAATAGTGACTGCAGATTTTATTTAATTGCAATCTTTCATTTATAAATTTCTATATTACATTCAAATTTCGCAATTACAGAATGATAGGAACCTTCGAACATTCGAGTCATGTGTATATGCATATTGTATACTGTAGACTCAGCAGTATTTGGCTTGTAATGCGGTACCTACGTATCCCAGCCCCTAGACAACAAAACCAGCCAAAACCTTTCATGTTTCAACAAAACCTTTAATGTTTCAGCTCTGACACTGAGGATACATAGTTGAGGGCCACTACCACCTCACATTTTTTTTTTTTTTAGAAAGCCCGCATGTTTCACTTCAAAATTGTCCTCCGTTTCAGTAATAGTCGTTTTCTCTTACATTGTTTGTTACATGCTAAAAAAACTTGCTGTTGAGATGCATTCATTTTCCATGCCTGAAAACTAAGAACCAGCACCAATAGCAGTTTTGGATGCAGATATTTCATGTAGATATTTTTCGCCTGCCACAGGGCCTAATTTCTTTTCTTTTGTTAGATTAGTTGTACCACTTTCAGGTGTATAGATTGTAGACATGCCAGCATTGGTAGTAGCTTCGTATGTGTAGTGTTCATAGAAAACATCGCAAGTAAAATCAACACGTTTGTCTGAAACAAAAAGTCGCTTTCAAACCAAATATCCAGATTATAGTCAAACTGGACTGAACTCACTCACAGATTTTGAGATTATAGTAATCTGAGTCATAACAAAAAGATATTTGTCAATAGTCATGGTTAGTATAATGGCAATCACAGATCAAACGATGACAAGTTCATGTCAAAGAGCAAAATATGGCAAATCAAAGTCACGTAACCAAGCGCATTCTAGTATTACAAAATTAGACAGTGACTCTTCAAAAAGTTAAAAAACATGGAAGATCCTTCACCAATGCGTGCATTGGTTCTTGTCCCTTCAAGTGCTTATGTGTCTATGATATGACACTGGTTTTCCGAAAGCCATGTTCCACCATTCCCGTTAAAGGTATACTTTGCTACATAGTGGTTTTATGCAGCCCGCAACGCCTTCAAATTTTTTATTGGGATAATTTATCGCTGATGGCCACGGTTATCCAGTTATTCAAGACAAACGTGTTTGAAAGTCAGTTTTGTACACATTTCTTGAATAATTTGAAAACAACGGCCTCTACCGAAAATGTATCCCAGGACAAAATTTAAATACGTTAAATTTCCCACAGAAAGGTCGCATTCATTTTGTCAGTAGTAGTAAGAGTTTGCTAGTAGCGAGAGAGTTGTTGTTGTTGTGTTCAGTCCTGAGACTGGTTTGATGCAGCTCTCCATGCTAATCTATCCTGTGCAAGCTCCTTCATCACCCAGTACTTACTGCAACCTACATCCTTCTGAATCTGCTTAGTGTATTCATCTCTTGGTCTCCCTCTACAATTTTTACCCTCCACGCTGCCCTCCAATGCTAAATTTGTGATCCCTTGATGCCTCAGAACATGTCCTACCAACCGCTCCCTTCTTCTTGTCAAGTTGTGCCACAAACTCCTCTTCTCCCCAATTCTATTCAATACCTCCTCATTAGTTATGTGATCTACCCATCGAATCCTCAGCATTCTTCTGTAGCACCACATTTCGAAAGCTTCTATTCTCTTCTTGTCCAAACTATTTATCGTCCATGTTTCACTTCCATACATGGCTACACTCCATACAAATACTTTCAGAAACGACTTCCTGACACTTAAATCTGTACTCGATGTTAACAAATTTCTCTTCTTCAGAAACGCTTTCCTTGCCATTGCCAGTCTACATTTTATATCCTCTCTACTTCGACCATCATCAGTTATTTTGCTCCCCAAATAGCAAAACTTCTTTACTACTTTAAGTGTCTCATTTCCTAATCTAATTCCCTCAGCATCACCCGACTTAATTCGACTACATTCCATAGAGCTATCCATTCCGTTCAACTGCTCTTCCAAGTCCTTTGCTGTCTCTGACAGAATTACAATGTCATCGGTGAACCTCAAAGTTTTTATTTCTTCTCCATGGACTTTAATACCTACTCCGAATTTTTCTTTTGTTTCCTTCACTGCTTGCTCAATATACAGATTGAATAACATCGGGGATAGGCTACAACCCTGTCTCACTCCCTTCCCAACCGATGCTTCCCTTCCATGCCCCTCGACTCTTATGACTGCCATCTGGTTTCTGTACAATTTGTAAACAGCCTTTCGCTCCCTATATTTTACCCCTGCCCCCTTCTGAATTTGAGAGAGATTATTCCAGTCAACATTGTCAAAAGCTTTCTCTAAGTCTACAAATGCTAGAAATGTAGGTTTGCCTTTCCTTAATCTATTTTATAAGATAAGTTGTAGGGTCAGTATTGCCTCACGTGTTCCAACATTTCTGCGGAATCCAAACTGATCTTCGCCGAGGTCGGCTTCTAACAAAAATATTTCCATTCGTCTGTAAAGAATACACGTTAGTATTTTGCAGCCGTGGCTTATTAAACTGATAGTTCGGTAATTTTCACATCTGTCAACAACTGCTTCTTTGGGATTGGAATTATTATATTCTTCTTGAAGTCTGAGGGTATTTCGCCTGTCTCATACATCTTGCTCACCAGATGGTAGAGTTTTGTCAGGACTGGCTCTCCCAAGGCTGTTAGTAGTTCCAATGGAATGTTGTCTACTCCAGGGGCCTTGTTTCGACTCAGGTCTTTCAGTGCTCTGTCAAACTCTTCACGCAGTATCGTATCTCCCATTTCATCTTCATCCACATCCTCTTCCATTTCCGTAGTATTGTCCTCAAGTACATCGCCCTTGTATAGACCCTCTATATAGTCCTTCCACATTTCTGCCTTCCCTTCTTTGGTTAGAACTAGGTTTCCATATGAGCTCTTGATATTCATACAAGTGGCTCTCTTTTCTCCAAAGGTCTCTTTAATTTTCCTGTAGGCAGTATCTATCTTACCCCTAGTGAGATAAGCCTCTACATCCTTACATTTGTCCTCTAGCCATCCCTGCTTAGCCATTTTGCACTTCCTGTCGATCTCATTTTTGAGACGTTTGTATTCCCTTTTGCCTGCTTCATTTACTGCATTTTTTATATTTTCTCCTTTCATCAATATTTCTTCTGTTACCCAAGGATTTCTATTAGCCCTCGTCTTTTTACCTACTTGAACCTCTGCTGCCTTCACTACTTCATCCCTCAGAGCTACCCATTCTTCTTCTACTCTATTTCTTTGACCTATTCCTGTCAATTGTTCCCTTATGCTCTCCCTGAAACTCTGTACAACCTCTGGCTTAGTCAGTTTATCCAGGTCCCATCTCCTTAAATTGCCACCTTTTTGCAGTTTCTTCAGTTTTAATCTACAGTTCATAAACAATAGATTGTGGTCAGAGTCCACATCTGCCCCTGGAAATGTCTTACAATTTAAAACCTGGTTCCTAAATCTCTGTCTTATCATTATATAATCTATCTGATATCTTCCAGTATCTCCAGGATTCTTCCACGTATACAACCTTCTTTTATGATTCTTGAACCAAGTGTTAGCTATAATTAAGTTATGCTCTGTGCAAAATTCTACCAGACAGCTTCCTCTTTCATTTCTTTCCCCCAATCCATATTCACCCACTATATTTCCTTCTCTCCCTTTTCCTACTCTCGAATTCCAGTCATCCATGACTATTAAATTTTCGTCTCCCTTCACTACCTGAATAATTTCTTTTATCTCATCATACATTTCATCAATTTCTTCATCATCTGCAGAGCTAGTTGGCATATAAATTTGTACTACTGTAGTAGGCATGGGCTTCATGTCTATCTTGGCCACAATAATTCGCTCACTATGCTGTTGGTAGTAGCTTACCCGCACTCCAATTTTTTTATTCATTATTAAACATACTCCTGCATTACCCCTATTTGATTTTGTATTTATAACCCTGTATTCACCTGACCAAAAGTCTTGTTCCTCCTGCCACCGAACTTCACTAATTCCCGCTGTATCTAACTTCAACCTGTTAATTTCCCTTTTTAAATTTTCTAACCTACCTGCCTGATTGAGGGATCTGATATTCCACGCTCCGATCCGTAGAACGCCAGTTTTCTTTCTCCTAATAACGGCGTCCTCCTGAGTAGTCCCCGCCCGGAGATCCGAATGGGGGACTATTTTACCTCCGGAATATCTTACCCAAGAGGACGCCATCATCATTTAACCATACAGTAAAGCTGCATGCCCTCGGGAAAAATTACGTTTGTAGTTTCCCCTTGCTTTCAGCCGTCCGCAGTACCAGCACAGCAAGGCCGCTTTGGTTAGTGTTACAAGGCCAGATCAATCAATCATCCAGACTGTTGCCCCTGCAACTACTGAAAAGGTTGCTGCCCCTCTTCAGGAACCACACGTTTGTCTGGCCTCTCAACAGATACCCCCCGTTTTGGTTGCACCTACGGTACGGCCATCTGTATCGCTGATGCAAGCAAACCTCCCCACCAACGGCAAGGTCCATGGTTCATGGGGGTAGGAGAGCGAGGGAGTATGAAAATCTCTCATGTGATTTTTGAAGGCATTGCGAGTTGCAGAAAACCCATAGGTAGGAGCAGCGACAGCTGGATCACCCTGCAAAGATCTTGGTAACCCTACGCGATCACGTAACATGTCTCATGTTCATTGACATTGGTTGTTCTTACATTAAGCCACTGTTATATTCAGTATTATGCATTGTCATGGCTCCTAAATCTTGGGCGTTTTGGCTACTTTTATTTCATTGCAGTCTATTGTCTCCATGAACGGGTAATACTTTATCTACAGGTGTTCTGTACAGAAAGATGTGCAATATCTGATATCTTATTTACATTTTGTCATTCAATAACAACTATACACAGCTCCTAAATTTGAATTTTGCTCTGACCCTTTATAATAACAACTACTATCATCACTAAGACCTTATTGCTGAGTCTAAATCACGACTTACACAGAGGAGACTAAAGTCATGGGACGCCTATGTGCACGTATACAGATGACGGTAGTATCGCATACAAAAGGTATAAAACGGCAGTGCATTCACGGAGCTGTCATTTGCACTCAGGTGATTTATGCGAAAAGAAGTCCGGCTTCATTATAGTCGCACGAAGGGAATTCAGACTTTCAACACGGAATGGTAGTTGGACCTAGACGCATGGGAGATCCTATTTCGAGAGCCACAGCGCCAAGTGTGTCCGAGAATACCACATTTCAGACATTACCTCTCACCAAGGACAACGCAGTGGCCGACGGCCTCCACTTAAAAAGTGTAGCGGCGTTTGTATAGACTTGTCGATGATAACAGTCAAGCAACACTTCTTGAAATAACCGCAGAAGTTAGTGTAGCACGTACGGAGAACGTATCCAGCTTTTTTTCCATCAGCCTTCTGACCGCCATGAATGCCTCTTTTGTACTAACCTCTCCATCTCAAAGTAGCCCTTGCAATCAACCTCCTCAATTATTTGCTGGATGTATTCCAATCTCTGTCTTTCTCTACAGCTTTTACCCTCTACAGCTTCCTCTAGTACTATGGAAGTCATTCCCTCATGTCTTAGCAGATGTCCTACCATCCTGTCCCTTCTCCTTGTCAATGTTTTCCACATATTCCTTTCCTCTCCGATTCAGCGTAGAACCTCCTCATTCCTTACCTTATCAGTCCACCTAATTTTCAACATTCGTCTGGAGCACCACATCTCAAATGCTTCCATTCTCTTCTGTTCCGGTTTTTTCAGTATTAATAGACTTCTCTAGGCCAGGAATGCCCTTTTTGCCATAGCTAGTCTGCTTTTGATGTCCTTCCTCCGCTTGCCATTGGTTATTTTACTGCCTAGGTAGCAGAATTACTTAACTTCATCTACTTCTTGAACATCAGTGCAGATGTTAAGTTTCTCATTGCTCTCATTTCTACTACTTCTCATTACCTTCGTCTTTCTTCGATTTACTCTCAATCCATACTGTTTGCTCATTAGACAGTTCATTCCGTTGAGAAGATCATGTAATTCTTCTTCACTTTCACTCTGCATAGTAATGTCATCAGCGACTCGTATCATTGATACTCGTTCACATTGCATTTTAATCCCACTCCTGAATCTTTTATTTCCATCATTGCTTCCTCGGTTTATAGATTGAACAGTAGGGGCGAAAGGCTACATCCTTGTCTTACACCCTTTTTAATACGAGCTTTTCGTTCTTGGTCGTCCACTCCTATTATTCCGTCTTGGCTGTTTTACATTTATTACATGACCCGTCTCTCCCTATAGCTTACCCCTAGTTCTTTCAGAATTTCTAACATCTTGCACCATTTTACGCATCCGCTAGGGCAGCGAAATTTGGTATTAATGGGCTACTGCAGCAGACGAACGCGCGAGTGCCTTTGCTAACAGCACGACAACGCTGCAGAACCTCTCCAGGCCTCGTGGCCGTATTAGGTAGACCCTAGAAAATCTTGGCCTGGTCACATGAGGTCCGATTTCCGTTCGTAAGACTTGATGGTAGGGTTTGAGTGAGACACAGACCCCACGAAGCCATGGACCAAAGTGGTCAACAAGGCTCTGTGCAAGCTGGTGGTGACTCCATAATGATGAAGGCTGTATTTATTAGGAATGGCATGGGTCCTCTGGTCCAATTGAGCCGATCATTGACTGGAAATGGTCATGTTCGGCTACTTGGAAACCATTTGCGATCATTCATAGACTTTGTGTTCCCAAACAACGATGTCGTATCACCACGCCACAACTGATCACTATCTGTTTCTTTTGGACAATTCGCCAGCCGCACTTACACCCGCGAGGCAGAGTCAAAAAGTCACCTGCACCATACCGCTACTCCATACCCTACAGCAATTTGACTACTCTTAAGAGACCCTCAACTCCGACTACTCGATTTGACAATAAACACCATAATCAGCCTCTATACCATCTCCAACCGGTTTCTACCATCTCCTCTGTAAACGCCACAGGAACACAGTCTAAACGCAGTGAGGCGAAGGGAATACACGAGAACTGCACAATTCAAATTTCTGTTGAAGCAAAACACAGTTTATCCTCGTCTAATATTCCTTGCCGAGTCTGATTCGTCCGTCACACAATATCTCTAGCGAACCCGTTGCTCCACCCTCTGGTAGTCAGCCTCTTAGTACAAAGTCCTTGTGCACTCGCTACCATCAAACCCCATCTCGAAAACCAGCAATAGAGTAAGACGTTTCCCACGCGCGGAAGAGAACGCACTTCCAGACGCATCTAAACTTCTCACATCTAGAGAAACAACCTTACTACTCCCGGACTAGGAACTTCCGAAACACACCTCCATTCCTCCTCCGTCCCGGAGGGCTCTACTCGCCTTCTCTACCCTACCGCTGCCACCGATCGACTCCTCGATTATTTTCACGTGCAGACATTTCGGCCAATCAGCCTCCAGGACAATAAATAGTCACTGCGATTAGCCATTTCCTGCTAACGCTCAAGGTATATGTGTGATGTAATGCTGCCTGCCGACACTTTTAGTAGTTAGCTTCCCGAAGGGTGCTAGGAAATGACAGCCATTCTGTGGGGATCACCCTCACCTTGACAGACCATCAACTCAGGCCAGGCCAGCACCCATTAGCAGGATTAAGAGAAGCCCGGCCTTTATCGCCAGACTGGAGAATAGCCTCTGTCCCACGGACAATGGGACGGCCGTTGTGGCCGAGCGGTTCTAGGTGCTTCAGTCCCGAACCGCGCTGCTGCTACGGCCGCAGGTTCGAATCCTGCCTCGGGCATGGATGTGTGTGATGTCCTTAGGTTAGTTATGTTTAAGTAGTTCTAAGTCTAGGGGACTGTGACCTCAGATGTTAAGTCCCATAGCGCTTGGAGTCATTTGAACCATTTTGAACGGACAGTGGCAAACTAGCAGTGTCAATCATAAAAGTGCCCGGCACTCGCCGACTTCAGAACCGAAAATGATCTGCTGTAAACCATAAAACCGACTTCTCGACCATCTTTACAGTGGTTCTTTTCAGGGCAAATAAAGAGTAACGCTTCAAAGCCAATCGGAACGTTGGTTTTATAGTTGTTAATAGTGGTTGAAAAAGAACAAATTAATGTCCAAAAGGATTTTCTTCAAATTGACTCTGATCGTGAAAGCCTAAGCAAAAATAACATCTTCGTAAACTGAAAAAAATCTTATATTCCTCATCTTTACGCTCGTCAAACGATTAATACACATAAACTTTTTTAATCGGGTAAGAAAACACCACATGCCACGAAATTCCAAAAAGGAAAAAAAAAGCAGGGAATGTATTTCATTAGTTAACCCAGCAATTTTTCGCAAATGCTAAATATGTATGGGAATTGGATATACACTATGTGATCAAAAGTACCCGGACACCCCCAAAAACATACGTTTCTCATATCAGGTGCATTTTCCTACCATCTACTGGCAGATACTCCATATCAACGACCTCAGTAGTCATTAGACATCGTGAGAGAGCAGAATGGGCCTTCCGCGGAAGTCATGGACTTCGGACGTGGTCAGGTGATTGGGTGTTACTTGTGTCATACGTATATACGCGATATTTCCAGACTCCTAAACATCCATAGGTCCACTGTTTCCGATGTGATAGTGAAGTGGAAACGTGAATGGAGACGTACAGCACAAAAGCGTGCAGGCCGACCTCGTCTGTTGACTGACAGAGACCGCCGACTGTTGAAGAGGATTGTAATGTGTAATAGGCAGACATCTATCCAGACCACCACACAGAAATTCCAAACTGCATCAGGATCCACTGCAAGTACTATGACAGTTAGGCGGGAGGTGAGAAAACTTGGATTTCGTGGTCGAGAGCTTGCTCATAAGACACATATCAATCCGGTAAATGCCAAACGACCCCTGGCTTGGTGTAAGGAGCGTAAACATTGGACGACTGAACAGTGGAAAAACGTTGTGTGGAGTGACGAAACACGGTACACAATGTGGCGATCCGATGGCAGGGTGTGGCTATGTCGAATGCCCGGTGAACGTCATGTGCCAGCGTGTGTAGTGCCAACAGTAAAATTCGGAGGCGGTGGTGTTTTGGGGTGGTCTGTTTTTCATTTAGGGGGCTTGCACCCCTTCACCCCTTGTTGTTTTGCGTGGCACTATCACAGCACAGGCCTACATTGATGTTTTAAGCACTTTCTTGCTTCCCAGTGTTGAAGAGCAATTCGGTTATGGCGACTGCTCCTTTCAACACGATCAAGCGCCTGTTCATAATGCGGCCTGTGGCGTAGTGGTTACACGACAATAAGATCCCTGTAATGGACTGGTTTGCACAGAGTCCTGACCTGAATCCTACAGAACACCATTGGGATGTTTTGGAACGCCGACTTCGTGCCAGGCCTCACCAACCGACATTGATACCTCTCCTCAGAGCAGCACTCCGTGAAGAATGGGCTGCCATTCCCCAAGAAACTTTCCATCACCTGATTGGAAGTATTCCTGCGAGAGTGGAAGCTGTCATCAAGGCTGACGGTGGGCCAACACCATACTGAATTCCAGCATTACCGATGGAAGTCGCCACGAACTTGTAAGTCATTTTCAGCCAGATGTCCGGATACTTTTGATCTCATAGTGTGTGGTCTAATCACCTTTGGCCACCTCCCTCTGCCCGTCGTCTGCTCCCATCTCTCGCTGTTCATCTCGTCCCCGTCCCTCTTCTGTACATCAACTCCTCTTTTCTCTCTGTCTCCATTTCCTTCCCCCATAGCTCTTTCCATCTCCTCCTCCGCCATTTCTCTGCCATCTCCCCCTTCCCCCTCTACGTCCATTCCTTCCCACCCTACTCTCTGTCCATATCCTGTTCCACATTCTCTCTCACCTTGAGGTTTGTTAATTCATATTTTAAACGTTATTGTGATTGGGAATTGAAGTCGCTTAAAATGAATGGTTAAGTCGGTTGGTTTCTTTAGTATACAGTGTAGGAGAGAGGCCTCTCCAGCTGCTGGATCTGTGAAGGCAGTAATTTCAGTGACAGTATTTCATACAGTTTTTATCTGCGAACAGTAGGATTACGAAGTTTCTAACAAGTCATGTTTCGTAGTAATACTCTAATCATAAGCCAATAAGGCGTAAATACTACTTTCTTGTTTTTTTCTGAAATCCGACTGCAAGAAAGGAATCAAAACAGCACACTGTTGTACTCACAGTATCTGTTTAAAGTTATATATAAAGAGAAACACTGTATGTCGAAGACGCTATTCGTCTAATGCCCCCGCTTCGTAGTCAAAACTGTAAGAAAGAAAACGAAACCAACTACATATTTTCACAGCACTGCATAGCGCGGCATATTCTTTCCTGCAGTTAGTTTTTATAGAAAATCTGTACATTGCTGTTTAAAAAATATATAGCATGTATCGGTCTAAATTTTTGCTAGACGAGATGGCAAAAGTCATGGGATAGTGACATGCAAATGTACAAACTGCGGTAGTATTGCGTACGTAATAATAAAAGAGGATCGTATTGTCGGAGCTGTCATTTATACTCAGGTGGGTCATGTGAAAGGTATTCTGATATGATTATGGCCACACGACGAAATTAACAGACTCTGATGTGGAATGATAGCTGGAGCTAGTCGCATGGGATATTGCATTTCGGAAAGAGGTAGGGAGTTCAGTACTCAGAGAGTCACAGTGTCAAGAGTATGCAGAAAATACCAAATTTCCGATGTTGCCTGTCACCATGGATAACGCAGTGGTCGGCGGCCTCCACTTAACGACCGAGTGCAGCAGCTTCGCAAAGATTGGTCAGTGCTAACATACAAGCAACAGTATGTGAAATAACCACAGAAATCAATCTGTGACGTACGACGAACGCATCCATCAGGACCTCGATACGCAGTTTGGCGTTAACGGGTTCTAACAGCGGACGACCGTCGATAGTGCCTTTGCTAATAGCACGACATAGGCTGCAGCGCCTTTCCTGTGGTAGTAACCATCTCGCTTTGACCTAGACGACTGAATGGTTTGATCAGGTGAGTCCTGATTTCAGTTGGTAAGAGCGGATCATAGGGTTCGAGTGCGGCGCAGGCTCAAGAAGGCAAGGAGCCAAGTTGTCAACGAAGCACTATGCAAGCTGGTGGTGGCTCCACAGTGGTGTGGGCTGTGTTTACATGGTATGGACTGGGTTTTCTGGTCCAACGGAACCGATCGTTGACTGAAAAATGGCTATGTTCAGCTACTTGTTCCCAAACAACGACGGAATTTTTACGAATGACAATGCGCCATGTCACTGGGCCACAGTTGTTCACGATTGATTTGAAGAACATTCTGGGGTGTTCAAGCAAATGATTTGGCGACTCAGATTAGAACATTTATGGGTTGTAAGAGAGAGCTATTTCACGCGGAAAATCCTGTAGCGGCAACACTTGTGCAATTACGGACAGCTGTAGAGGAAGCATGGCTCACTCTTTCTGCAGGGGACTTCCAAAGACTTCTTGAGTCCATGCCACGTCGAGCTCCTACACTACACCGGGCGAAAGGAGGTCCGACACGATATCAGGAGGTATGGCATTTCTTTTGTCACCTCAGTGTATATTAAAAATGTGTAGTTTATCCGTCCAAATGTTTCTTAGAGTATCGTGTAAAAATATGAGATAAATCGGGTATGTTATCTATATATCCGAACATTTATTAGACCATTCTAAAAATTTTGAAGTAAACGGGTCAAGAAAGAGATTTATGTTAACAACGTTTCTCCCTTGTATATTACTCATAAATATTTATATATTACAAACATTAAAAAATATGTTACCTATGGCCGTCAGAATCTTGTGGAAATCGGTCACGATTTTTAGAAACAACCTTTCGCTTCTATATACACTACTGGCCATTAAAATTGCTACACCACGAAGGTGACGTGCTACAGACGCGAAATTTAACCGACAGGAAGAAGATACTGTGATATGCAAATGATTAGCTTTTCAGAGCATTCACACAAGGTTGGCGCCGGTGGCGACACCTACAATGTCCTGACATCAGGAAAGTTTCCAACCGATTTCTCATACACAAACAGCAGTTGATCGGCGTTGCCTGGTGAAACGTTGTTGCAATGCCTCGTGTATGGAGTAGAAATGCGTATCATCACATTTCCGACTTTGATAAAGGTCGGATTGTAGCCTATCGCGATTGCGGTTTATTGTATCGCGACATTGCTGCTCGCGTTGGTCGACATCCAATGACTGTTAGAAGAATATGGAATCGGTGGGTTCAGGAGGGTAATACGGAACGCCGTACTGGATCCCAGCGGCCTCGTATCACTAGCAGTCGAGATGACAGGCATCTTATCCGCATGGCTCTAACGGATCGTGCAGCCACGTCTCGATTCCTGAGTCAATACATGGGGACGTTTGCAAGACAACAACCATCTTCACGAACAGTTCAACGACGTTTGCAGCAACATGGACTATCAGCTCGGAGACCATGGTTTGCGGTTACCCTTGACACTGCATCACAGACAGGAGCGCCTGCCATGGTGTACTCAACGACGAACCTGGGTGCACGAATGGCAAAACGTCATTTTTTCAGATGAATCCAGGTTCTGTTTACAGCATCATGATGGTCGTATCCGTGTTTCGCGTCATCGCGGTGAACATACATTGGAAGCGTATATTCGTCATCGCCAAATTGCTGTATCACCCGGCGTGATGGTATGGGGTGCCATTGGTTACACGTCTCGGCCACCTCTCGTTCGCATTGACGACACTTTGAACAGTGGACGTTACATTTCAGATGTGTTACGACCCGTGGCTCTACTCTTCATTCGATCCCTGCGAAACCCTACGTTTCAGTAGGATAATGCACGACAACATGTTGCAGGTCCTCTACGGGCCTTTCTGGATACAGAAAATGTTCTACTGCTGCCCTGGACAGCACATTCCCCAGATCTCTCACCAATTGAAAATGTCTGGTCGATGGTGGCCGTGCAACTGGCTCGCCACAATACGCCAGTCACTTACTCTTGACGAAATGTGGTATCGTGTTGAAGCTGCAAGGGCAGCTGTACCTGTACACGGCATCCAAGCTCTGTTTGACTCAATGCCCAGGCGTATCAAGGCCGTTATTACGGCCAGAGGTGGTTGTTCTGGGTACTGATTTCTCAGGATCTATACACCCAAATTTCGTGAAAATGTAATCACATGTCAGCTCTAGCACAATATATTTGTCCAACACCCGTTTATCATCTGCATTTCTTCTTAGTGTAGCAATTTTACTGGCCAGTAGTGTATGTATATATCCTATGTCTGTCCAAATGTTTATTAGAGCATCGTGTAAAGTTTCGAAGTAAATTGGTAAAGTTCTTTATGAGATTATTGGTAACAACATTAAATAACGTCTTGTCTTTGTGTAGTAATACGGAAGATTATAGATACATGACATGACGTAGTAAGTAAAACGTTGTAAGAGGTCCGAGCAGATGTAATACAGATGTAAGTTTATGTAAGAGGTCCGAGCAGATGTAAGTTCGATGTATTGCTCATGCGCTGCCTGCGATATGCAAGGTATAAGAGAATCGCTGACCAGAGAGCAGTGTTGACTGTACGAACTGTGTAGCAGTAGCAGTAAGTTGTTGCCAGTGTGTGTGTCTGGTCTGGAGTCTGCTCTAGTCTGGTGTATCATGTTGGCTGGGTCGGTCGCGGTGCAGCGATGCCGGAGCCTGAGTATTATTGTATAAGGTAAAAAAAAAGCAGCCTCACGCATATCTAGTAATATTATGTAAACTCCCATGTATATCTTTTAAAAATGTCCTAATAATGACAAGCATTCATTTCAGTTTAAAGAATTTAATATTTTTTTTCAATGCATGATCATTCCGATTGTTGCAAAAGAAAAATCATTTGCTTCCTTTCATAAATAACAAATGTATAGGCCAGCATTGCATAGAGCTGCGCCGGAAAAGAGCTATTGCAAGAGCAGATAGTTGCCGACTTTATCGAGGTGAGAATTTTTGCTTTTTATTCAGAATGATCTTACAGGGCCATGACGCAGCACTGCTGTCGTCCAAATTTTACCAGTTTACTGAATTTATTTTTTACTACGAGGTTTAGGAATTTTTCTGTTTCGAGCTTATATTAAATGAGAAAAGAATTTTGTGGGCACATTAAATGGGAACCAGTTTTGTTCTGAGGTTACACTAAAATTAGAACCATTAACCAAATAATGTTTAAAAATTATATATTTCTGTGGGGAGGCTACGCTTGGCGACATCCGGCCAGGATCGTATTTCTTTGTGAATCTCTGAGAAGTAGTCATATATCTGCTCTTATTTACTTAAATGTAGTTTGCATCTGGCGCAACGCATTTACTAATTTGTCACTCTTTCTTTCACAGATCATCGGCAATTTATTGCTCTTTGTTGTAATTGTGTTTGTTCCATTTTTGCTTCGTCTTTGTTTCATTTTTGTGCTTAATTTTGATTTGTGAAAAATGCCGTGAAAAACTCTTAACAGTATCTCGCGATGTGCAATGAGTGAAATAGCCGACTCGAATAATTTGACCGACAATACTTGCCACACTCAGTGTAATAGTAATAATCCCCTAATGACAGATAATCAGTGCCTGCCGATCACTAGTATTGAGTCAAATCCTAATGATGGGCAAATAAATTCAATTATGTCTACAGTAAATTTAACAACTGATGATGCGGCACCTTCCAATACAATAAACGCTGCCCACTTTGATACACCCGGTTTGAAAAAATTGAATTGTGAACAGATAAATTTCTCACGAAGATGAACAATGTACTCCAAGTACGTCAAATTTATTTGATTCCGATTTAGCGACCAACAGTGCACATCTGATTAGCAAACCTTCTCAAGAATCAGAGGATGACCAAATGGTTACACAAAATGTGACACATGTAGATACACCATCACACAGCACAGAGAATAGTGTGGGTAATGTTGGTATGGATCAAGTTATGGCATTATTGCTACAAATTAATCAATCGAACATACAACTTAATGAAAAACAAGACAATCTTAATGAAAATTTCAAACAGTTGAATGAAAAATAAGACAACCTTAATGAAAATTTCAGACAGTTGAATGAAAAACACGACAACCTAAATGAACAGAACAAACAACTTAGTGAACAGATTGCAGCCGTTGCTGTGCAATGTCATGATACTAAAGAACAATTACGTGAGGAAATTAAGGCTTGTGCTAGGAACGATAGTGAAGAAATTAGATCTGTGGCACAAGAATTAAATAATACACATGCAGCCACAACTAAATTACTTAGAGATGAAATTAGTGCAGTCGCTAAACAATGCTCTGAAAACGCAACACAGTTACGCGACGAGTTTAAATTAATGTCAGCAGAACTTTCACGCACGCTGGATGCGAAAGTAGACGCGAAATTTGACCAACAGGACAGCCAAATTGACGAACGTTTTAATCAACACCTACAAAACAGTGAAACGCATTACCGTAAATTTATACAGGAATAGAATAAAGTAAAGCGACAAGTCATGGAAACAATTACTGCACAGAGACAAGAAGATAAGCGTAAATTGTTTACGAAAGCAAAAACATACGTAGACAACAATATTGCTACAGTATCAGACGAAATTAATACTATCAAACGGTTGAACACCGAATTACTTGATGAAATCTCTGATCTTAAAACAAAAACAGACACACAAACAGTAGACTTTCAGACAGTGACCGACAGACTTGAACAATTAGAACTAATACAGGATCCCGATGCCA
This sequence comes from Schistocerca serialis cubense, assembly GCF_023864345.2. Taxonomy (NCBI): domain Eukaryota; kingdom Metazoa; phylum Arthropoda; class Insecta; order Orthoptera; family Acrididae; genus Schistocerca; species Schistocerca serialis. The sequence goes on along the minus strand of NC_064638.1, from coordinate 434,171,355 downwards.
TCAAAGCATACGTTAAGAAATTAAACAAAACCACACGTAAAATACAAGAACAAATTAATGCTTGCTATACTAAAAAGGATGATCAGGTAAAAGTACTGACTGAAAAATATGATTAATTGGCCAGTCGTATTGATGCTATCGAAAGTAATAATGACACCAAATCAGACGATACGTCACCATTTCCATTTAATCAAACACCCGAATTCCAAAATTTACAGCAGACAATCAGTGAGATAGGTTCGTCCAATAATACATTACGTAGAAAATTGTCAACTTTACAGCAAGAAGTGACAGAGATGAAAAATGTTTCAGCCTCTAACACGGCACAGCATACGCCACATTCCGAACATTTATCACACTCACACAGCAAGTATAATTTAAGTAATTTACAAAGAGTACGTGAGTTAGATTCCGAACAGTCACAGACAAACAGATTACCATACAATCCTGAACCTGTTCAGACATACAGAGACGATAATTTTTATTACAAACACTTTCTATCCGTGAGAAAATTTAAGGTATTTAAAAATGACAGAGCACAGGTACACGCTTTGGACTGCATACGACAATTTGCTTTTGTACTTTCACCAGCTTGGCCCGTAACGCAGAAACTAGAATTGGATTGGATACAACAACTTGCTTGTGAATTTTCACCGGCATTGCCTGTAACGCAGAAACTAAAATTTATTTGCAGCGCGTAATAGACCTCAGGGGATTCATTACACTTCGATGAATATGTGCCGTAGCGTGCACAGGGCCCCGAGCCGTAGTAGTGCTATTTCATCTTTAGTTTTCTGCACTGCTGCCTTCTCTTTTACTATCCTTTATATCTATCAAAACAGCTCTTCAACTGACGATCTATCTAGGATTAAGGATGAGTAAAGAAAACCTGATATGACAAGTTTTACCGAAAGTGACAGTTTTCATTAGTTACTCCTGAAATGACAAGCACTACCAGCATAATTTTAATAACAGACAAAATTGTAATCATCAGTATGTACAACATTGTGAGCAATCGTCAAAATTATCAGCAACCACATTTTGGTAACAATAGAGGTTTTTCCCGACAACAGCAACAAAATCAGCCAGTTAGCATACGTAACCAACAATGTAGTGTGCAAGGTCAACCAAGCTTTAATGTTTCGCCGCGTGCACGTATAGCATCTGCTCCACCAAATAGTAACGCACCGCAACAAGGAAACCAGTACGTACAGAGAACACATCATTTCAATTCCTATCGCAATGCGCCATATAGCAATGATTATCGTGACAGACGTAAAAATAATGGTCACAATTTTCAGCGTACGTTTAATAACAGTCGGTCTTATCAGCAGCAAAATCATCCACAACAACAAATTATCATGAATGAACCAGACAGTAGATATCATCCCGAACGTAATACGTCAGGAAGAAATAACAGTACAAATAGTGGAAATGCCACAGCATCCTCCCGCAAATGATAGCACGTCAGATAGAATTTGAATAGATACAGTACAGGTTGCATCTTCGAGCAACGCAAACAATACTTTTGACACGCAGAATCTCGTTCACGAAAATGTTATTACTTTTGACGACATCCGAGACACTCTTTTGCAGGAAAGACCAGTTATTCAAAAAACCATTTCCCACCCTGTCATTGAGGTAAAGATTGGATCATCCAAATTTTCAGCAGTAATCGATTCTGGATCACCTATGTCAGTTATAAATGAGGAAACTTTCAACGAATGTAACAAAGAGAATACCTATCCTACCTTACCATTAGGCAAAACTAAAGTAATAGGAGCAGTATCTGGTAAAGGAGTAGATGTAAAATTACAGACACATTTATCATTTTATATTGCAGGTCATACGTTTCACTCAAATTTTTGGATTGTTCCCTTATTGACAACAAACATTATTTTAGGTACGAATTTTCTGGTACAACACGACGCAATTATTGACTTTTAAAACTCCTATTTAATGTTAAAGGATGAAAATGTACAACTGGCTTTAGAATTTCAGCACTCTTTATCTGCAGTAGAACAAACAATTAATCGTACAGAGGTCATTTCCGCATCACGTAACATAGACTGTCATTCCACATTGTTCACAGATACGTACGTACACAACTTTAATACTCCAGAGGAAGCCGACTATGACGTTATGCAAATGATTTCTGATAAAGTTAAACAGAGCAGTGCAAATACAGACGACGAACGCACGCAACTGCGCAAAATTCTTTTACAGCAAGCTCCAGTTTTTGACAACGTCCCTGGTACTATCTCCGGTTTTATGTATGAATTTCAAGTGAAACAGCACGACACATTTAAAGCCAAACATTATCCCATTCCGTATATTCACAGAGAACAAGTTAAGAAAGAATTGCAAGCTATGCTTGACCAAAGAATTATTGAACCGGCAGTTAGTCCGTACATTAACCCACTCCATATTGTTAAGAAAAAGGATGGTTCACTTCGTCTCGGACTCGATTCCCGTCACATCAACGACATTATTATTAATGAAACAGATCGCCCACAGACACTAGAAGAACTTCTATAGAAATTTCATGGTACTGCTATTTATTCCACATTAGATTTGAAATCGGGATTTTGGCAAATTCAGCTCCATCCGAACTGCAGAAAGTACACGGCTTTTCTCTGTTTTGGTGACTGTTATCAATTTTGTATATTACCGTTCGGTTTAACTATTTCTTCAGCAGCATTTATTCGCGATTTGAATAGTATACTTCCGACAGAACGTAAAGACAGAATCACAACGTATGTAGACGACATTCTTATTGCAGAATCTAACTGGTCTGAACACAGTCTGATTCTTGAACAACTGTTACGAACTTTTCGTGCACAAGGACTCACAGTTAATCTTAGCAAATCGCACTTTGGCAAAACTTCTATAAAATTTCTTGGACATGTAATTTCAGCAGAAGGCATTGCGCCTGACCCGGAAAAACTTCAAGCTTTACGTGACATTACTGTTCCTACGACGAAGAAACAACTACGCAGCTTCTTGGGTTTAATTAACTTTTTTCGTAAATTTATTCATTACTCTGCTTTAGACATCCCTAGATTATGTCAATTGACGGGTAAAAACACTATTTGTTCCTGGGATAGACAAGGACATTCTGAATTTGTGAATCTGAAAGAAGCTTTGTTGAACACACTACTTTTATCACATCCATATCTTACTAGAAATTTTTCGATTGCCACCGATATTTCTAACACCGCTTTAGGCGTACACATTTTTCAGGAAATTGAAGAAGATGGCACTACAGTAATTAAAAACATCGCGTTTGCAAGTCGCATTCTGTCACCTGCTGAGCAATTATTCTGTTACAGAACTTGAAACATTATGTGTTGTATGGGCATTTACGAGATTTAGGCATTTTCTTTATGGAAGACACACTACCGTTTACACAGATCATAGAGCTATACAGTTTTTACTTTCCGCAAAATTTACACACGACAGGTTAAGCAGATGGAAACTTTATTTACAGGAATTTAATTTTACAATTGTTCACATTCCCGGTACACGAAATATTGTAGCAGACGCACTATCCCGTTCTCTCAGCAACAATCAGCAAGACATCGCAACCAACTTCTGCAAAGCAAATTTCAGCGTCATGTATATTCAACAAGTTGCATTTGAAAATTTCATTTCGTCGTCATTACGAGACATAGCACAAGAGCAGAGTAAAGACAATGCATGGAAAGAAATTAAACACCTTTGGCAAGATAGGAGTAATGTTACCATTAGAAACCATTGCACTGTACACAATAATATTCTGTTTCGCCGCTCTCACCCTGACAGCAACAACTGGTTACTATGCATTCCTGACGAGCTTGTTAACAAATTAACTTGGTATACTCATTTAAGTTACGCACATTATGGAGCCAGAAAATGTTTTCTAATACTGAGACAGAACTGTTATTTTACCAACATGGAGAAACGTATTCGACGAGTTTTAGCGTCATGTAAAATCGGCCAGAAAGCTAAGTCAGACACGACTTCACATATTCCTCCGTTACATCCAACTGTACCTGTTAAATTGAGACACATGGCCGCCGTAGACATTTTTGGTCCGATTCCCAGAACTAATAGAGGTTTTTGCTACATCTTAGTCGCTGTTGAACTCACTTCAAAATTTGTTACCTTCACTCCGTTACGCAAAGCTACTGCTAAATCTGTTTCGAAAGCTTTTGTAAAACATTTTTTATTTCGTGTAGGGCATGTACTGAAAGTAATTTCCGACAATGGACCACAATTGCGATCTGCTATATGGACACGTATGTTACGAACAAGAAACATTTCTCCGATCTATATATCCAAGTATCATGCTTCTTCGAACCCTTGTGAACGATTAATGAAAGAAATTGGTGAACTGTGTAGAATATACTGCCATAAAAGACATATTGATTGGGACACACAAATACTCTCATTCCACGATGTAATTAATTCCATACCAAATGAATCTACTATGCTATCTCCGACTGTTATACGGAAAAATGTTGAACCACCTAACAAAATTAAAGAATTAGTATCTTTTCCTACATCTCATCGACTACGACACCATGAAATAATTGACATTGCACTGAAAAACATCAAACGTGTCGCAGAGCGACGGAGAAGACAGCAAAAACAGGTTTGTACACGCCGTGACTTTCACATTGGACAGAAGATATTAGTACGTACACACTATTTATCTAACAGAGGAAAGAACAGATGTAGTAAATTTGAGCTTCTATATGCAGGTCCATACAGAATTCGCAGCATTCGTCACCCCAATGTAGTACACGTCGAAACTCTGAGAACCAGAAAAAGTAAAGGCAATCACCATGTCTCCCATATTAAACCCTTTATTGAATGAACATACTTTATGATTTATCACACTGTAATGCCATTTCCTAATTTTTATATGACCAATGATGCAATTATATTTATGTAATTACTTACTGATGATTATTATATTTTTTCTTGGCAAGTGCCCGGCAAGGTAAGGTTAGCAGGTCGTTTTTCTTGTCGTTACACATAAGACCGTGCACATTTTCCAGATAAACCTGCATGTTTTATGAACAATTATGCAATTCTATCTAGTGACATATTAATTTTATCAAATTCTTTCTCCATTCAAGTCTTCAACTCTCTCCTCTGTCAACTACACAACATACAAGCTGAACACAAAGAAAGTAATTTCTTGTCGTTATATATCAAACCGTGCACATTTTCCATTTTTCATGTATGTATGATTGCTTTCCTGTTTGTTTGTATGCACTATGAAATCGTTAAGATATAACAAACACCAGTTGACTTTGACATTTTTGCCTTAGGATATCTCAACATCGTGACTATTTTACATTTTTTTTGCTACCACATTATGATACCCTGTGTACATTTTTGCACCTGCACACTGTCTATGTTTTTAACATATTACGTTTTCTGTCATACTATGCTGTATGCTTAATTATATCACTAGAAACCAGTTTTTATTTAACGGGTATATGATTTAAATCCAAGACATTAATCATTGTTCATCCTTTTAAGAAAGCAATAACGTGTAAATGAAGTAAATGAAACAAACCACGGTGGATTACTATGAAATGGGAATTTCACCTTCGGAATGAACGAAAGAAGATGCAATACCTCGTCACGAAGGGTAAATGGATCAGAATTAACAAACATTAACATGAATATACTACACACATCGTATGATAGCAGTCTTAACTAATTATTTTTCTTTCAGAATACGAGGCGATTGATGCAGGCTGTCAGAGAGAACTACACATCTTAGTTTTAGTGATGAAATATGCTAGAAATAAGGAACTCTATACTATGATTGAAGTTTTTCTTTGCAGGTGATGATAATAATGAAGTTATGGTGATATGAATAAAGAAGTTTTTGTTTACAGGTGATGATAGTGATAAATTTTATATGGCCACTAAACGCAGATGAGGATAATGATGAAGTTTATATATTTACTGTTAGTTAAGAAATGCTATGTAGTTATTTAAGTATTTGTTGCAATTCGTTTTGACAGTGTCTTATGTCGCATGGTATAATGACTGAAGGTTTTGGAAAGGACAGCTAGAGTATATATATATTGAGTACACATTTCATTACCTGTTAATTCGAAGTTCACTACTTTTCAACATAATATGCGTTTCTTCTTTCAGCTTAATAATCCATTTTGTATTTTTTCTAGGAGAAGCTATTCACGAAATTAATATGCTATAAGCAGTTAATCATTAAACCTGTTCTAGTACTTGCATTTATTTTACCCATTTGTGTGTGTCATTCATGAATGTGATCACATATACTCTACTTGTTTCATAACCTTGCTACAGCTGACTCATGACGAATGACGTTACCTATCCTCATTTGCAGCAATAAGTCAAAAGCAAATATTTTCATGCCCCAGCAATTAATTATCGATCCCAATGCAATGCATTGCTAGCACAAAAAAAATAGAACTTGAATAATAGTTACAGTGTGTTATAACTTCAATATGTCCTATGTCACTGGAATGATGAATTCTGAGTAATACTGAATGATGTTTTCTAGTCACAGACCTTGAGTAATAGTTACAGTGTGTTACGTTTTCAATATGTCCTATGTCACTTGAATGATGAATTCTGAGTAATACTGAATGATGTTTTCTAATCACAGACCTTGAGTAATAGTTACAGTGTGTTACATTTTCAATATGTCCTATGTCACTTGAATGATGAATTCTGAGTAATACTGAATGATGTTTTCTAATCACAGACCTTGAGTAATAGTTACAGTGTGTTACATTTTCAATATGTCCTATGTCACTTGAATGATGAGTTCTGAGTAATACTGAATGATGTTTTGTAATAATGCCAATAATTTCTGTAAATAATATTTTTGTTATACTCTATAAATGCTATGCCAATAATTAACTCTCATTTTGAATGATAACTTCTGAATAATACTGAATAAGGTTTTATAAAAATATAAGAATACTTTGTAACTGGCCAATGAGTGCCAATATTTATTTTAAACATGTCGTATGTCACTTGATTGATGAAAAATGTTTTGTACTGTTCTATACTTGCTATATGTTTAGTAACTGGCCAATGAAGCCACTGTTTCTTATTTTAATTTTGTATTATGTCACCCACATTCTATTATATATGAATACTAGTAGCTTGATGCTACACTCATTAGCTCCTGTTTTGAAGGTTGACTTCTGATGGTTTGTAACTGGCCAGTGAGTGCCAAAGATTACTATAACTAGATGAATTATGTAAATAGTATGCTATTAATTAACTCTTGCTTTGAATGATCACTTTTAAATGGTTTGTAACTGGCCAATGAGTGCAAATATTTACTGTCATCAGATGACTTCTGAATAATATTCTGTAATACTCCATACATAGTACAGAAATATTTAGTAACTAGGCAATGAGTGCCACCAATTACTCAAATCGGTTGATAGACTAGTGTAATTCTCAATGATGACTAGCATAAGACTTAATGTCCTTCATCTTCTGACCTAATTACCAGAAATTACTGCAATATACATTTGTCCTGTCTATCCTTATAATCATGGAGCACTATATTTGGTTTCTGCACTAATTCTACATTGGTGAAAGAGTGTGGTGTTGACACATCATGGTGTCCACTACCTTGAACAATGGAGATGTTATTATGGTTCCACTGTTTTGTGTACCTAATGTACTACCAAAATGATAACATTGAATATTCATATGACATTTCAGTGTCTTGGCTACACTGATTAATACTTCAGGGAAGAGAACTTCAGATTGTCTCACTTGGTGTTGTGCTTCTGTAGAAAGATATGGACTTTCAGTGCAGCTACGTGCAACCTACTGTGCTACAACCATGATGCAGTCCTTCCCTTTCCTATCCTAGTTCTTGTAAAATGGTAAAAAAATACTACAGTGCGTATGCACTTTATGTCATTTGTTAATATGTTTTGTACTCACTGTGTATACATTTTGTCATTGCTAAATATGTTCTGTACTACAGTGCGTATGCACTTTATGTCATTTGTTAATATGTTTTGTACTCATTGCGTATACATTTTGTCATTGCTAGGTATGTTCTGTACTACAGAGCGTATGCGTTTTATGTCATTTGTTAATATGATTTGTACTCATTGCATATACATTTTGTGATTTCTTGATATGTTCTGTACTCAGAGCATGTGCACTCTATTTCATTTCATGTTCTGCACTTATATATATATATATATATATATATATATATATATATATATATATATATATATATATATATATACTCTGTGACTGTAAACACTTAGTTAATTAAGAAAAATTTGTTGCTCATGGCAAGTCCAATTGACTCACCATCGCTGCCAAATTTCCCCCCCCCCCCCCCCCCCAGTGGAGGGTTATGTAAGAGGTCCGAGCAGATGTAATACAGATGTAATTTTATTTAAGAGGTTCGAGCAGATGTAATTTCGATGTATTGCTCATGCGCTGCCTGCGATATGCAAGGTATAAGAGAATCGCTGACCAGAGAGCAGTGTTGACTGTACGAACTGTGTAGCAGTAGCAGTAAGTTGTTGCCAGTGTGTGTGTCTGGTCTGGAGTCTGCTCTAGTCTGGTTTATCATGTTGGTTGGGCCGGTCGCGGTGCAGCGATGCCGGAGCCTGAGTATTATTGTATAAGTTAAAAAAAAGCAACCTCGCGCATATCTAGTAATATTATGTAAACTCCCATGTACATCTTTTAAAAATGTCCTAATAATAACAAGCATTCATTTCAATTTAAAGAATTTAATATTTTTTTTCAATGCATGATCATTCTGATTGTTGCAAAAGAAAAATCATTTGCTTCCTTTCATAAACAACAAATGTATAGGCCAGCATTGCATAGATCTGTGCCGGAAAAGAGCTATTGTAAGAGCAGATAGTTGCCGACTTTATCGAGGTGAGTATTTTTGCTTTTTATTCAGAATGATCTTACAGGGCCATGACGCAGCACTGCTCTCGTCCAAATTTTACCAGGTTACTGAATTTATTTTTTATTACGAGGTTTAGGAATTTTTCTGTTTCGAGCTTATATTAAATGAGAAAAGAATTTTGTGGGCACATTAAATGGGAACCAGTTTTGTTCTGAGGTTACACTAAAATTAGAATCATTAACCAAATAATATTTAAAAATTATATATTTCTTTGGGGAGGTTACAACGTCTTGTCTTTGTGTAGTAATACGGAAGATCATACATACATGACATGACGTAGTAAGTGCATCAACATAGAAAGAAATACATGTAGCTGTCAATAATAGACGCATTTTGTGTGGCGCAGCTTAATAAGGGAGAAATGCATTGTCGTTACTGTCTTTTCCAGTTCCTCGAAAGGCTGAATCTTCTTCTTTGAAGACGCAACTGCTGCATCCTTTCTTCAAAGGAGAGCTCAGACGAGTTGTTACGTAAATGGCGTGACGGAATAAACGGCAGTTACTCATTTCTTTGTCCTCAGAAGATGAAAAGCGCGAGCAGACTAATTAATGAAGGTCTGGAGCAAGAAAGAGTTGGCTTCACTTGAAAACGTGCAGAAGTGACACAAACGCAGAAGGAGACGACAAAGAACTGGAGATTCTTGAGTCTCAGTGACCTTGTTCAAGGCGTGGCATGATTTCGTTTACTGTGTAATAAATATGACATCTATATTCTGGATATACGGAGTGCTAGGGGTGTAAGTGCAGATATTGTGATCATTAGTATCTTAAATCGTACCCAGTTCAGAGTGTTAGTTGTTTCTTTCTTGCTTCTAATATTCTTCCTGGAAATGAGTAGGATAGTTTACAAACTGATGTTTTCAGCAGTGTCTTAACTATACCACTAAGTACACCACGCCTGTCAGTATAGACTAACAGTTTTGTGTCCACGCATTCACACTTCAATACCTGACCCGATGTGCAGGGGAATAAAGCATTAACGGCTTGCTCTGTCCACATGCACCTGATGGTACCAATCTACGGAAAAGCAAACCACTCCTAGAAGCTATAATTATTAGTCTGAAAATGAAGTAAAAACTGATGTAATGTTGTTCAGTAGACTGTCATCAGCCACCAGTAAAAATATTTGCAGTCATACCCCTGACATCCTGTGCAAGTAAATTAGCATTCTTTAGTATTTGTCTTCTGAATACTTCGTTAAACAACAGTCTGTGTACATGGCGCAGAAATCTGAATATTATTTTGGATTGTGTGAATCACGAAACTGTTGATAACGATTTGATCTTGGATCGCGAATACTGGGTATACTAGTCAAACTCTTCAAGCCTCTGCCTTATGCTAGACGGAAGGCTATTTTGGCCTGTTCGAACACATACATTTCATCTTTTGACAACGAAGAGCAGTAACAGACACTTCTTTCAGCCTTCCATTTGGTCTGATGGTTTGTCACAGTTGAATCTATGAATAACAACCGCTTTTCCGGTACGTCATCTTATTGCTAATCTGACCCCTTATAGCCGGCAAATTTTCCGCTCTTCCTATAGGTTTAAATTAATTCGGGCGAGTCTTTCTGAGTTTTGCAATTTTCGCAAACGTTAGTATGAAAGCTCATATTATCTCCCATGTACACACGATTAAGATGACTTGGTAATCGCTGCACGGAATGTAAGTATTGTTTAAAGTCGTTCCTCTTTCTGATACATCTATCTAGCTATTATGAGCACTTTCCTGTAGACAACAGCTATTTCTGCATACGATGGATGGAACACCTCGTCAGCTATTATATAATCGCTTCCTGAAAAAAGTAATGTAAATCAACTTATCGATATGTAACTACAATGGAACCGCTATTCGAGCTCATAGAATTGTAATTACTATTACTATTATTTGTTTCACGCTTTTCTTCTTTGTCTTCTGTGTCTGGTTGGTTCTGATGTCCTATCTGACGGTCGCATATAGATCGCGGTCTGTAAATAATTATTACAATTATATGTAGTGTCATGATAATTTGTGTTAAATATATATGCAAATAGCTTGGTAGTATGTGTTTTTTGTTAGTAGCAAAAAGTACCTTCTCGGACCCATAATTATCATTTACGTAATAATTAAATGTTGCCCTGGCCATTTTGTGCAAGTCAATTGTTGCAGCGACGCCATTGGTGTTAGAAATGATAAAACTATTTAAATAATCATTTAACTGCAAGAAGTATTAAAGACAAGACTCTAAATAAATGCAGAACGGCGTCTTGTAATATATTTCATTTCTTTTTGTAGACCATAGGTACAGTTTTATCAAAAACAATTATTTCAGTTGTATACGCTGCCATGGCACGTAGGCAGCTCTTCTGGAGCATCAAGCCTCACAGAGAAACATAAATAATTAATTGAGTATTACATTTAATTTGCTTAGCTCGTGACATTAAAGAAAGATTTTTTTTATCCATCGGGAGTAAGACAGCTGCCTTCACGTTGGAGTACGTATGATGTTTCTGGCGATAGCGCCCTGAGAAAATTTAGCCGTGGCTTTTAACGAACATAAATGAGATTTTTCAAAAAGTTACGCGATACTATGGAGCGCCTAACCTGGGCTACTCCCAAGGTCATTTGCGCGTCTTAATAACCGTCCATCGCCCCCTTTCAGTCACTGAAGTCACTGCTGGAATTCAGCGGTCGTTATCGTCTCTGTCATCGCATGTCATCCTAGTCGGCACCACTGCAGCTACACACGCATTTTGCTCCACGTACATTGTGTCTCGAGCGTTTAGGCACTACTATCACTAGAATCACAATCTGAGACCTTCGCCTATTACCGAGCTACGTGTTGTAGTGGTTGGCACACTGGACTCGCATCCGACAAGACGACGGTCCAAATCCGCGTCCAACCATTCTGGTTTAGGTTTACTGTGATATCTCTATATCGCTCCAAGGAAAATCCAGTAGGTTCCTTTGGAAGGTCACGGCCGATTCCCTTATCCATCCTCGAAACAATTTGTTCGTATGCTCCGTTTCTAATGATGTCAATGACGATCGGACGTGAATCCCTAATCTTCCTTTCTTCCTTCGCCTATTACCCGCTATTTGCTCTTTCCGGACTATCTACGTAATCATCAACTGCAATGGATGTTTCCATTCCCAGTTGGTTAAATGTTATTGACACACATATCTACTCTATCTCTGCGACTACATTTACTTTTAGCGCAATTTTTATTAGTGCCTGCACTTTCTACCTACTCTGGCAACCCTATCACGAGGTCAGTTCTGGCTCTTCCTGAAATCGTTCTTGAGAGAAAGCATCGTTTTGCAAGAAAACGATCTCGGTTCAGTAAAATTTCATTATGTTGAGTGAAACTGAAATAGCATGTACAATTCAACGAGTGATCAATGTCGTTGATCGAATCCTACAAATTTGTAAATTCAAGTATGTGCTGAAATGTGGTACTTGTATTACAGATTTATGAAATCCTAAAGAATAGGGGACGGAAAAAAGACAAGTATCTGAACATCATTCTATCTTAATAGTACTTTTGATCAAAAATTCCAAAAGATTCAAAAGACAAAAAAAATTCTTACTACGTCGTTTTACCAAAAGGATAAACGTCAAATCGGAGCTCAATGGCCTCTAAGAAAAGGAAATAAACCGGTATCTATCAGCAGGTAGCCATAATAATTTTTGACAGAGAAATTACATCGATGGTAGAATGAAAATGAAAGTAATTGCAAGTAATTAGGATTTCATTTCTGTAGTTTTACGAATCTAATGGTTTCCTTATTTGCAACTGCCACAACTGAACCCGAGTGCAAGAATTCAATTAAGTGTTAATCAGTTAACATTTCATTCGAACATCCAAGTTTTCGCTAAGATCCACTGAATCTGACCACCACATATTAATTAATTTTTGTAAACTTTAATTTTATATTCAAATGGTTCAAATGGCTCTGAGCACTATGGGACTTAACTTCTGAGATCATCAGTGCTCCAGAACTTAGAACTACTTAAACCTAACTAACCTAAGGACATCACACACATCCATGCCCGAGGCAGGATTCGAACCTGCGACCGTAGCGGTCGCGCGGTTCCAGGCTGTAGCGCCTACAACCGCTCGGCCACCTGGGCCGGCAATTTTGTATTACAATAACATATTTTACAAAGCATACTATGACACATAGCTTAAAATAGTCTCCATTCTATATCTTACTGAAGGTCGTGTTATATTAATCATATAATTAAATTTCCGGACCCATTTTACCTTCTGATTCTCGGAAAGGAACCTGACTGCGTTCAAGAATTTTCAGCTTGTCCTTAATGTGAGAAGTATAAGGTGTCCATAGTTAAAGTTCAGTTTCAAAACGGTGTAGAAAGAGAACCAGCGCTCAGAATGACGTCAAATTTGAACAAGATATTATTGACGGAGGGGAAACGTCATGGAACGAAAAAATAACGAAAATTTCATCAATAGATGGCAATGTAAGAGTCAGAATATGCACACCAAAGGACACATGGGACACGTTTGTTCCTCAGTGTGCGCCCGATATGCGCAACACAACTGTCCGTGAAGGATAGCTCGTTGCTGGTAAAGCTCTTTTACAAGAACGGTGACGGTGCGCTAGAAGCCCTGCAGAAGTTCCGTAGACTCAAGGGTATGGAAAAGACATTGGTGTTTGATGCCTGCTAAGAGAATGGAGAAAATAATTACAAAATTAGAAGAGAAAGTTTCTTTCGAAGCGCACTGTGCCAGAGGGGCGAAAGCAATTAATCCGACGTCTGTCGAAGATTTGGGTTAGGAGGGACCGAACAACTGTGTACAAAGATACAGTGCGCGGGGAATCGCCCTTGGACATGCATACGAGAACGGTGCTTAAAAATCCTACGAAACATCGTGCATTTTAGTCCATACAAAGTCACCCACGTACAGGAGTTGCTTCCTGCTGATCTTCCAGCACGAAAGTCGACAACGAATGGCCGTGGAACATTTCGTAGAAAGACGTAACCCATCTCTGTCACCAAGGACACGTCACTACTACGCAAAATGCAGAATATGGGAACGAAAAATGCACTCGCATATCAGGTGACTGTGTGGTGCCGATTGACGGTACCGTTTATCATAGGGCCGTATTTTTTCAACAGGAGTCCTGCGGATCCTTTTTACGTGCACCGACACTGCTAAACGCTATGAGAGTCTTTTGCGCACCAACATCATTCAAACTCTTCAACGGTGTGGATGTGTGAGTAGGACGATTTTTATATGTGATGGCTATCGTCCACACATTACACAGACAGTGAAGCGACTGCTGCACAGGAGTTTCGGAAGCGCTAGAATAGTCAGCCATTTCCCTACAACCTGGCCGCTCAGATCGCCTGGCTTAATCCGTGTGACTTCTGGCTGTGCAGTATCTGAAAGGTAAGGTGTTCAGTGCTCCAGTTAAGAAAGTAGCTGAACTGAAGGCATGCATTGCGCAACACATTCTGAACGTACTCCTGTGGAATATGCTGCTTCTCGATTTCAACGTGTCGCAGAAAACGGTGGTCAGCATATTGAACATGGTTTGCGCCAGGCTCACAACAGGTAGAAACCAACGTCATTTTACTTTCTATGCAGTTTTTGGAGCCATCCGATATCGTACGACCTTGTCGTTGTGGATGAGCTACTTGCCTGACAGCGCCACTACTGTTGACCACCGAACTTCTGTCGTCATCCACACCGAACATCAAAAATGGTGTCAAGTGCAACTCAAACCACACCCATAGTGTTGCGTTTTATCTGTCATTTGCAACCGATCACATTTACGCTAAGAAGCTTATATCGCCATCTATTGGTCTTACTTTCGGTTTTTTACGTTTTTCCATGCTCAATAATACGCTGTTCAGATTTAATGTCATTCTGAGCAGTCATCCTCTTTTTACAGCGTTTTGAAACTGGAACTTTAGTTACCGACATCGTGTATGCTTGATACTAAATATTCAACTTAGGTTAATAAAACTAAGAAAAATACTATTGGAGAGGTTACGAAAATTTTTTGAAAATGGGAAATGGAAAAACCATAACTGGTGCCTCAAACACTGCTAGACAGTATACAGGGTGGTCCATTGATAGTGACCGGACCAAATATCTCACGAACTTACAAAGAACGAAACTCGTCAAGCTTGAAAGGGGAAAATAGATGCCTTACGGTTGGCCCGCTAGATGGCGCTGCCATACGTCAAACGGACATCAACTGCGTTTTTTTTTTAATAGGAACCCCCATTTTTATTACATACTCGTGTAGTACGTAAAGAAATATGAATGATTTAGTTGGATCACTTTTTTCACTTTGTGATTGATGGCGCTGTAATAGTCACAAACATATGGCTCACAATTTTAGACGAACAGTTGGTAACAGGTAGGTTTTTAAAATTAAAATAGAGAACGTACGTACGTTTGAACATTTTATTTCGGTTGTTCCAATGTGATACATGCACCTTTGTGAACTTATTTCTGAGAACGCATGCTGTTACAGCGTGAGTACCTGTAAATACCACATTAATGCAATAAATGCTCAAAATGATGTCTGTCAGCCTCAATGCATTTGGCAATACGTGTAACGACATTCCTCCCAACAGCGAGTAGTTTGCCTTCCGTAATATTCGCACATGCATTGACAATGCGCTTAGGCATGGTGTCAGGCGTTGTAGGTGGATCGCGATAGCAAATATCCTTCAACTTTCCCCACAGAAAGAAATCCGTGGACGTCAGATCCGGTGAACGTGCGGGCCATGGTGTGGTGCTTCGACGACCAATCCACCTGTCACGAAATATGCTATTCAATACCGCTTCAACTGCACGCGAGCTATGTGCCGGACATCCATCATGTTGGAGGTACACCGCCATTCTGTCATGCAGTGAAACATCTTGTAGTAACAGCGGAAGAACATTACGTAGGAAATCAGCATACATTGCACCATTTAGATTGCCATCGATAAAATGGGGGCCAATTATCCTTCCTCCCATAATGCCGCTCCATACGTTAACCCGCCAAGGTAGCTGATGTTCCACTTGTCGCAACCATCGTGGATTTTTCGTTGCCCAATAGTGCATATTACGCCGGTTTACGTTACCGCTGTTGGTGAATGACGCTTCGTCGCAAAATAGAACGCGTGCAAAAAATATGTCATCGTCCCGTAATTTCCCTTGTGCCCAGTAGCAGAACTGTACATGACGTTCAATGTCGCCGCCATGCGATTCTTGGTGCTGAGAAATACGGTATGAGAGCAATCGATGTTAATGTAGCATTCTCAACACCGACGTTTTTGAGATTCCCGATTCTCGAGCAGTTTGTCTGCTACTGACGTGCGGATTAGCCGCGACAACAGCTAAAACACCTACTTGGGCATCATCATTTGTTGCAGGTCGTGGTTGACGTTTCACATGTGGCTGAACACTTCCTGTTTCCTTAAAAAACGTAACTATCCGCCGGACGGTACGGACACTTGGATGATATCGTCCAGGATACCGAGCAGCATACATAGCACACGCCCGTTGGGCGCTTTGATCACAATAGCCATACATCAACACGATATCGACCTTTCCCGCAATTGCTAACCGGTCCATTTTAACACAGGTAATGTATCACGAAGCAAATACCGTCCGCATTGGCGGAATGTTTCGTGATACAACGTACTTATAGGTTTGTGGCCACGTAACTAGTGGGCCTAGGGGTAGCGACTTTGATTCATAATCAAAAACATCTTCGGTCCCGGGTTCTATCCCTGCCACTGCCTAAATTTTGATAAATAATCGGCATTGGCTGCCGAAGACTTCCGGCATAAGAAGTCAGCCTCATTCTGCCAACGGCCTTGTCAGAGAGGGCGGAGGAGCGGATAGGGGCTCAGGGCACTCTCTTGTCCCAGGGGTGGGAAATTGCCCCTAAAGGCGGAAGAATCAGCAATGATCAACGACATGAGGATGCAGAAGGCAATGGAAACCACTGCATTAAAGACACGTAACGTGTATCCACAGGACATGTGGCCTGTAATTGAAGAAGTGTCATGATGATCTCTCCACTGGCAAAAGATTCCGGAATAGTCCCCCATTCGGATCTCAGGGAGGGGACTGCCAAGGAGGAGGTTACCATGAGAAAAAGATTGAATAATCAACGAAAGGATAACGTTCTACGAGTCGGGGCGTGGAATGTCAGAAGCTTGAACGTGGCAGGGAAACTAGAAAATCTGAAAATGGAAATGCAAAGGCTCAATCTAGATATAGTAGGGGTCAGTGAAGTGAAGTAGAAGGAAGACAAGGATTTCTGGTCAGATGAGTATCGGGTAATATCAACAGCACCAGAAAATGGTATAACAGGTGTAGGATTCGTTATGAATAGGAAGGTAGGGCAGAGGGTGTGTTACTGTGAACAGTTCAGTGACCGGGTTGTTCTAATCAGAATCGACAGCAGACCAACACCGACAACGATAGTTCAGGTATACATGCCGACGTCGCAAGCTGAAGATGAACAGATAGAGAAAGTGTATGAGGATATTGAAAGGGTAATGCAGTACGTAAAGGGGGGCGAAAATCTAACAATCATGGGCGACTGGAATGCAGTTGTAGGGGAAGGAGTAGAAGAAAAGGTTACAGGAGAATATGGGCTTGGGACAAGGAATGAAAGAGGAGACAGACTAATTGAGTTCTGTAACAAGTTTCAGCTAGTAATAGCGAATACCCTGTTCAAGAATCACAAGAGGAGGAGGTATACTTGGAAAAGGCCGGGAGATACGGGAAGATTTCAATTAGATTACATCATGGTCAGACAGAGGTTCCGAAATCAGATACTGGATTGTAAGGCGTACCCAGGAGCAGATATAGACTCAGATCACAATATAGTAGTGATGAAGAGTAGGCTGAAGTTCAAGACATTAGTCAGGAAGAATCAATACGCAAAGAAGTGGAATACGGAAGTACTAAGGAATGACGAGATACGTTTGAAGTTCTCTAAGGCTATAGATACAGCAATAAGGAATAGCGCAGTAGGCAGTACAGTTGAAGAGGAATAGACATCTCTAAAAAGGGCCATCACAGAAGTTGGGAAGGAAAACATAGGTACAAAGAAGGTAGCTGCGAAGAAACCATGGGTAACAGAAGAAATACTTCAGTTGATTGATGAAAGGAGGAAGTACAAACATGTTCCGGGAAAATCAGGAATACAGAAATACAAGTCGCTGAGAAATGAAATAAATAGGAAGTGCAGGGAAGCTAAGACGAAATGGCTGCAGGAAAAATACAGGATGAAGACATCGAAAAAGATATGATTGTCGGAAGGACAGACTCAGCATTCAGGAAAGTCAAGCCGGCCGCGGTGGTCTCGCGGTTCTAGGCGCTCAGTCCGGAGCCGCGCGTCTGCTACGGTCGCAGGTTCGAATCCTGCCTCGGGCATGGATGTGTGTGATGTCCTTAGGTTAGCTAGGTTTAAGTAGTTCTAAGTTCTAGGGGACTGATGACCACAGATGTTAAGTCCCATAGTGCTCAGAGCCAGGAAAGTCAAAACAACCTTTGGTGACATTAAAAGCAACGGTGGTAACATTAAGAGTGCAACGGGAATTCGACTGTTAAATGCAGAGGAGAGAGAGGTGAGAGGAATACATTGAAAGCCTCTATGAGGGTGAAGATTTGTCTGATGTGATAGAAGAAGAAACAGGAGTCGATTTAGAAGAGATAGGGGATCCAGTATTAGAATCGGAATTTAAAAGAGCTTTGGAGGACTTACGGTCAAATAAGGCAGAAGGGATAGATAACATGCCATCAGAATTTCTAAAATCATTGGGGGAAGTGGCAACAAAACGACTATTCGCGTTGGTGTGTAGAATATATGAGTCTGGCGATATACCATCTGACTTTCGGAAAAGCATCATCCACACAATTCCGAAGACGGCAAGAGCTGACAAGTGCGAGAATTATCGCACAATCAGCTTAACTGCTCATGCATCGAAGCTGCTTACAAGAATAATATACGGAAGAATGGAAAATAAAATTGAGAATGCGCTAGGTGACGATCAGTTTGGCTTTAGGAAAAGTAAAGGGACGAGAGAGGCAATTCTGACGTTACGGCTAATCTACATCTACATCTATACTCCGCGAGCCACCTTACGGTGTGTGGCGGAGGGTACTTATTGTACCACTATCTGATCCCCCCTTCCCTGTTCCATTCACGAATTGTGCGTGGGAAGAACGACTGCTTGTAAGTCTCCGTATTTGCTCTAATTTCTCGGATCTTTTCGTTGTGATCATTACGCGAGATATATGTGGGCGGTAGTAATATGTTGCCCATCTCTTCCCGGAATGTGCTCTCTCGTAATTTCTATAATAAACCTCTCCGTATTGCGTAACGCCTTTCTTGAAGTGTCCGCCACTGGAGCTTGTTCAGCATCTCCGTAACGCTCTCGCGCTGACTAAATGTCCCCATGACGAATCGCGCTGCTTTTCGCTGGATCATGTCTATCTCTTCTATTAATCCAACCTGGTAAGGGTCCCATACTGATGAGCAATACTCAAGAATCGGACGAACAAGCGTTTTGTAAGCTACTTCTTTCGTCGATGAGTCACATTTTCTTAGAATTCTTCCTATGAATCTCAACCTGGCGCCTGCTTTTCCCACTATTTGTTTTATGTGATCATTCCACTTCAGATCGCTCCGGATAGTAACTCCTAAGTATTTTACGGTCGTTACCGCTTCCAATGATTTACCACCTATGGCATAATCGTACTGGAATGGATTTCTGCCCCTATGTATGCGCATTATATTACATTTATCTACGTTTAGGGAAAGCTGCCAGCTGTCGCACCATGCATTAATCCTCTGCAGGTCCTCCTGGAGTACGTACGAGTCTTCTGATGTTGCTACTTTCTTGTAGACAACCGTGTCATCTGCAAATAGCCTCACGGAGCTACCGATGTTGTCAACTAAGTCATTTATGTATATTGTAAACAATAAAGGTCCTATCACGCTTCCCTGCGGTACTCCCGAAATTACCTCTACATCTGCAGATTTTGAACCGTTAAGAATGACATGTTGTGTTCTTTCTTCTAGGAAATCCTGAATCCAATCACAAACCTGGTCCGATATTCCGTAAGCTCGTATTTTTTTCACTAAACGTAAGTGCGGAATCGTATCAAATGCCTTCCTGAAGTCCAGGAATACGGCATGAATCTGCTCGCCAGTGTCTACGGCATTGTGAATTTCTTGGGCAAATAGGGCGAGCTGAGTTTCACATGATCTCTGTTTGCGGAATCCATGTTGGTTATGATGAAGGAGATTTGTATTATCTAAGAACGTCATAATACGAGAACACAAAACATGTTCCATTATTCTACAACAGATTGACGTAAGCGAAATAGGCCTATAATTATTCGCATCTGATTTATGACCCTTCTTGAAAATGGGAACGACCTGCGCTTTCTTCCAGTCGCTAGGTACTTTACGTTCTTCCAGCGATCTACGATAAATTGCTGATAGAAAGGGGGCAAGTTCTTTAGCATAATCACTGTAGAATCTTAAGGGTATCTCGTCTGGTCCGGATGCTTTTCCGCTACTAAGTGATAGCAGTTGTTTTTCAATTCCGATATCGTTTATTTCAATATTTTCCATTTTGGCGTCCGTGCGACGGCTGAAGTCAGGGACCGTGTTACGATTTTCCGCAGTGAAACAGTTTCGGAACACTGAATTCAGTATTTCTGCCTTTCTTCGGTCGTCCTCTGTTTCGGTGCCATCGTGGTCAACGAGTGACTGAATAGGGGATTTAGATCCGCTTACCGATTTTACATATGACCAAAACTTTTTAGGGTTCTTGTTTAGATTGTTTGCCAATGTTTTATGTTCGAATTCGTTGAATGCTTCTCTCATTGCTCTCTTTACGCTCTTTTTCGCTTCGTTCAGCTTTTCCTTATCAGCTATGATTCGACTACTCTTAAACCTATGATGAAGCTTTCTTTGTTTCCGTAGTACCTTTCGTACATGATTGTTATACCACGGTGGATCTTTCCCCTCGCTTTGGACCTTAGTCGGTACGAACTTATCTAAGGCGTACTGGACGATGTTTCTGAATTTTTTCCATTTTTGTTCCACATCCTCTTCCTCAGAAATGAACGTTTGATGGTGGTCACTCAGATATTCTGCGATTTGTGCCCTATCACTCTTGTTAAGCAAATATATTTTCCTTCCTTTCTTGGCATTTCTTATTACACTTGTAGTCATTGATGCAACCACTGACTTATGATCACTGATACCCTCTTCTACATTCAGGGAGTCGAAAAGTTCCGGTCTATTTGTTGCTATGAGGTCTAAAACGTTAGCTTCACGAGTTGGTTCTCTAACTATCTGCTCGAAGTAATTCTCGGACAAGGCAGTCAGGATAATGTCACAAGAGTCTCTGTCCCTGGCTCCAGTTCTGATTGTGTGACTATCCCATTCTATACCTGGTAGATTGAAGTCTCCCCCTATTACAATAGTATGATCACGAAACTTCTTCACGACGTTCTGCAGGTTCTCTCTGAGGCGCTCAACTACTACGGTTGCTGATGCAGGTGGTCTATAGAAGCATCCGACTATCATATCTGACCCACCTTTGATACTTAACTTAACCCAGATTATTTCACATTCGCATTCGCTAATAACTTCACTGGATATTATTGAATTCTTTACTGCTATAAATACTCCTCCACCATTGGCGTTTATCCTATCCTTGCGGTATATATTCCATTCTGTGTCTAGGATTTCGTTACTGTTCACTTCCGGTTTTAACCAACTTTCCGTTCCTAATACTATATGCGCACTATTTCCTTCAATAAGAGATACTAATTCAGGAACCTTGCCCTGGATACTCCTGCAGTTTACCAATATTACGTTAACTTTTCCTGTTTTTGGTCTCTGAGGACGGACGTTCTTTATCAACGATGATAATATCCTCTCTGGTAAGCCGTCAGGTATTTTATCGTTTCGCCCAAGGGGGGTGGGGGGGTCCCTCTAACCTAAAAAACCCCCGTGTGCACGCCACACGTACTCTGCTACCCTAGTAGCTGCTTCCGGTGTGTAGTGCACGCCTGACCTGTCTAGGGGGGCCCTACAGTTCTCCACCCAATAACGGAGGTCGATGAATTTGCAACCATTATAGTCGCAGAGTCGTCTGAGCCTCTGGTTTAGACCCTCCACACGGCTCCAAACCAGAGGACCGCGATCGACTCTGGGCACTATGCTGCAGATATTAAGCTCAGCTTGCACTCCGCGTGCGATGCTGGTTGTCTTCACCAAATCAGCCAGCCGCCGGAAGGAACCAAGGATGGCCTCAGAACCCAAGCGGCAGGCGTCATTCGTTCCGACATGTGCTACTATCTGCAGCCGGTCACACCCAGTGCGTTCAATAGCTGCCGGAAGGGCCTCCTCCACATTACGGACGAGACCCCCCGGCAAGCACACCGAGTGCACACTGGCATTCTTCCCCGACCTACCCGCTATTTTCCTGAGGGGCTCCATAACCCGCCTAACGTTGGAGCTCCTTATAACTAATAGGCCCGCCCTCTGTGACTGTCGGGACCTTGCCGGAGAATCGGCCACTGGCCCAACAGGCGAGGCATCCTGTGGTGGCTCGGAAACGATGTCATCACCACTAGGAAGCACCCCGTACCTGTTGGAAAGGGGTAAGGCAGCTGCCACGCGGCCAGATCCCACCTTCGCCTTTCGGCCAGGCACGCGCGAGCCCACCACTGTCCGCCATTCACCCTGGAGTGATGGCTGACCGGTAAGATGCTCACTGCCGGAAGACGCAGTGACATCAGGGGTTCCATGTGATTCCAAGGCCACCGAAGTAGGCATAGGTCTCACCACAGTTGCCCCAACGCCACTACGAGCCGACGCCTGCGCCTCGAGCTCGATGAGCCTAACTGACAAAGCCTCCACCTGCCCCCGAAGAGTGGCCAATTCTCCTTGCGTCCGCTCACAACAACCACAGTCCCTACACATGACTATGTTTACCCTACTCTATACGGTGACAAATTCCCAAGATAATCTTCTGATGAGCTACTCTGATAATCAAGAAACACTCACTGAAATACGAGATGCGAAAACTACGCTAGGTTTTCCCAGAAAAACTATTTAAAAGCTAAGCGCAGCAAATAAGTACAAAAACGCTTTATACAAACAGTACTCGCTGCTGCTGGTGCTCTCGCTCTGGCTGTCACAAGACAACTGCTGATTCAAGTGACTAGTGGCAAACGGCCGCGAAACAAACAAAAGACGGTTTTAGGGCGCTTTCTGTTCTAAACGATCAAGAAAACACTAAGAAATCTAACACGAAAACTACGTAAAGTTTTATCAAGAACTGTTAGTTACTATGCAGAGCAGATAAACACTAATAGAATCCCTTCCTTGGTGGAAGGTCGTAAACAAAATGCAAAATAAACGCTTTATACAAACAGTACTCGCTGCTGCTGGTGCTCTCGCTCTGGCTGTCACAAGACAATGGAAGCAAGGCTAAAGAAAAATCAAGACACTTTCATAGGATTTGTCGACCTGGAAAAAGCGTTCGACAATATAAAATGGTGCAAGCTGTTCGAGATTCTGAAAAAAGTAGGGGTAAGCTATAGGGAGAGACGGGTCATATACAATATGTACAACAACCAAGAGGGAAGAATAAGAGTGGACGATCAAGAACGAAGTGCTCGTATTAAGAAGGGTGTAAGACAAGGCTGTAGCCTTTCGCCCCTACTCCTCAATCTGTACATCGAGGAAGCAATGATGGAAATAAATGAAAGGTTCAGGAGTGGAATTAAAATACAAGGTGAAAGGATATCAATGATACGATTCGCTGATGACTTTGCTATCCTGAGTGAAAGTGAAGAAGAATTAAATGATCTGCTGAACGGAATGAACAGTCTAATGAGTACACAGTATGGTTTGAGAGTAGATCGGAGAAAGACGAAGGTAATGAGAAGTAGTAGAAATGAGAACAGCGAGAAACTTAACATCAGGATTGATGGTCACGAAGTCAGTGAAGTTAAGGAATTCTGCTACCTAGGCAGTAAAATAACCAATGACGGACGGAGCAAGGAGGACATCAAAAGCAGACTCGCTATGGCAAAAAAGGCATTTCTGGCCAAGAGAAGTCTACTAATATCAAATACCGGCCTTAATTTGAGGAAGAAATTTCTGAGGATGTACGTCTGGAGTACATTGTATGGTAGTGAAACATGGACTGTGGGAAAACCGGAACAGAAGAGAATCGAAGCATTTGAGATGTGGTGCTATAGACGAATGTTGAAAATTAGGTGGACTGATAAGGTAAGGAATGAGGAGGTTCTACGGAGAGGAAAGGAATGTGTGGAAAACACTGATAAGGAGAATGGACAGGATGATAGGACATCTGCTAAGACATGAGGGAATGACTTCCATGGTACTAGAGGGACCTGTAGAGGGCAAAAACTGTAGAGGAAGACAGAGATTGGAATACATCAAGCAAATAATTGAGGACGTAGGTTGCAAGTGCTACTCTGAGATGAAGAGATTAGCACAGGAAAGTAATTCGTGGCGGGCCATATCAAACCAGTCAGTAGACTGATGACCAAAAAAAAAAAAAAAAACGTTTGTGACTATTACAGTGCCATCTATCACAAATCGAAAAAAGTGGTCCAACTAAAACATTCGTATTTCTTTTCGCACTACACAAATATGTAATAAAAAATGGGGGTTCCTATTTAAAAAACGTAGTTGATATTCGTTTGACCTATGGCAGCGCCATTTAGCGGGCCAAACATAGCGCCATCTGGTTTCCCCCTTTAAGCTAAATGAGTTTCGTTCTTTGTAGTTTTTTCGTTTGATGCTTATTTCGTGAGATATTTGGCCTGGTCACTATCGAGGGACCACCCTGTAGATAATGTGAGCAATGTAGGGTCTTCCTGCGAGTTTGGGACGTACCTCGGCAAGGCAATACAGTATGATAATTGCTCTACAGTGTAAGTTAGCACCTTGCTTCTGACAAACATCGCTGTCTCTCCGTAAGCCGTCACTGAACTGGGAGCGGCTGCTCTCGTGTTGACCTCTGCGGCCCGCTGGTACGTGCGTGCTGGCGCCGGGTGACAGAACGTTCCAGACGGCGCACATTTTTCTGCCTGTCGCGTTCTGTTGCGGCCGCCATTTCCGCAGCAGCTCGTGGCCTTCCGCAGGGCCGTGGCAAAATAAGCCGCTGCGTCCAGCATTCTACAAAGGTAACTGCTTCTGAATTTCTGCCAACACTTTAATATCTGGAGCATTCTGCAGCTGCCTTCATTTGCTTGACGTTACTAACCAATTTTGATGAGGGATCTGTTAAGTTTTCTCAAGGTATTTGCGAGAAAGTATCATGCAGTTCTCTAAAAGCGATAGTAACATAAATCTTGATAGTGCCAGAATTTAAGGAGTAAAACGGGAGCACCAGAAAAATAATGAAAAGCGGCCATTTGCTGCCTGTGTTACACGGCCTGTAAAAGTAAGAAGCAACAATATCTAATATTTCGCGTTAGGAAGTATTTTACTTTTATAAAGTGCCATCAGAAAATGTTGTACAGCGAAACGATCAAAATAACAAGCTTTTGAAAATAGCCAGCTAAGAATAAAAAAATGGTTCAAATGGCTCTGGGCACTATGGGACTTAAAAAGGTTCAAATGGCTCTGAGCACTATGGGACTTAACTTCTAAGGTCATCAGTCCCCTAGAACTTAGATCTACTTAAACCTAACTAACTTAAGGACATCACACACAGCCATGCCCAAGGCAGGATTCGAACCTGCGACCGTAGCGGTCGCGCGGTTCCAGACTGAAGCGCCTAGAACCGCTCGACCACTATGGCCGACAGTTAAGAATAATTTCTTAACAAAGATGATATGCTGTCCATTGACCACTTTTACAGGGTTTACATAGAATATGCGAGCCCACTAATATTTATGGTTTTGTAAAAGATTTTCAGTAATTCAGATAAGTTCATACTGATGCAGTTCTCCAAGCTCTTCTGCCGCTGAGACATCGTAGTTGTAGTTCATCGTATTCACTACACAAGGCAACTGTTTTCAGATAACTGTGCGTTGTAGGTAACAGATGAGGAAGCACTTGTCCTTGCAGAAATTAGAACTATAAGGTGGGATTTACTATACTTTGACGCAGTGTAGTATGTGGTAGTTCACGTAATTTCTCACTATTCAGTTGTGTTACCTCTTTTACGCTTTGCGTAGTTTGTCGTCTCCAATTACTAGTTAAGTCAATTGCGTTACAAATAGCTCACATTCACTGTATGGGAGGGAATATTTTAGGGCATAAACTGTGTTCATAATATTGCATGAGAGCTCATGTGCAGTTTCCAAAGGATTAGCGGCTCATAAGGTGTCAATAGGTATTTGTTGAACAGGAAGTCGTTTTAGAATATTGTTTCCTGATGCGCTAAAGATAGCTGCCTTAATATTGACTTACACAGGAGAACATTCATATTTTTATTATATAGCACTGACAATTTTGAGAACTGGGCACATCCGTATTCTCGTTCAAGAGGGAGCGTATACCCGTCTTGAAAGACCCGGAAGTTAAAACAATGTAATAAACACCGCCAGTTGCGTTGATGTTGGTGTATGTGCGAATCAAAACATTCTGCACTATGTATAATACATGAGGAACCTAGATGGTAAAATGACTTTTTGTCCAGCAAGAACGTACTGCCAAGTATGTAACGTATTATAAGAAATTTTATCCATTTCTTACAGTGTGATATACAGACGTCGTTGTCTGTTTCTGTAATATAATTATCAGCTGCCAGAAATGGTCCGGATAGACTGAAGCTAGTATCACATTTCAGTGATGTTCATACAGCAGCTGATGGTGCTTCAATTGATGTTATGCCGTCAGTTTTAAATAAGATCAACAGTAAGTGTTTTCTTCATTAAAAACTACTATCATAATATTAAAATTATTTCAAAGCTTAATACGTTACACATCACACCCTACCTGTCAACTAAGACAGAATGGTACTGGAGATTACGCATCATATCTACACTCCTGGAAATGGAAAAAAGAACACATTGACACCGGTGTGTCAGACCCACCATACTTGCTCCGGACACTGCGAGAGGGCTGTACAAGCAATGATCACACGCACGGCACAGCGGACACACCAGGAACCGCGGTGTTGGCCGTCGAATGGCGCTAGCTGCGCAGCATTTGTGCACCGCCGCCGTCAGTGTCAGCCAGTTTGCCGTGGCATACGGAGCTCCATCGCAGTCTTTAACACTGGCAGCATTCCGCGACAGCGTGGACGTGAACCGTATGTGCAGTTGACGGACTTTGAGCGAGGGCGTATAGTGGGCATGCAGGAGGCCGGGTGGACGTACCGCCGAATTGCTCAACACGTGGGGCGTGAGGTCTCCACAGTACATCGATGTTGTCGCCAGTGGTCGGCGGAAGGTGCACGTGCCCGTCGACCTGGGACCGGACCGCAGCGACGCACGGATGCACGCCAAGACCATAGGATCCTACGCAGTGCCGTAGGGGACCGCACCGCCACTTCCCAGCAAATTAGGGACACTGTTGCTCCTGGGGTATCGGCGAGGACCATTCGCAACCGTCTCCATGAAGCTGGGCTACGGTCCCGCACACCGTTAGGCCGTCTTCCGCTCACGCCCCAACATCGTGCAGCCCGCCTCCAGTGGTGTCGCGATAGGTGTGAATGGAGGGACGAATGGAGACGTGTCGTCTTCAGCGATGAGAGTCGCTTCTGCCTTGGTGCCAATGATGGTCGTATGCGTGTTTGGCGCCGTGCAGGTGAGCGCCACAATCAGGACCTGCATACGACCGAGGCACACAGGGCCAACACCCGGCATCATGGTGTGGGGAGCGATCTCCTACACTGGCCGTACACCACTGGTGATCGTCGAGGGGACACTGAATAGTGCACGGTATATCCAAACTGTCATCGAACCCATCGTTCTACCATTCCTAGACCGGCAAGGGAACTTGCTGTTCCAATAGGACAATGCACGTCCGCATGTATCCCGTGCCAACGTGCTCTAGAAGGTGTAAGTCAACTACCCTGGCCAGCAAGATCTCCGGATCTGTCCCCCGTTGAGCACGTTTGGGACTGGATGAAGCGTCGTCTCACGCGGTCTGCACGTCCAGCACGAACGCTGGTCCAACTGAGGCGCCAGGTGGAAATGGCATGGCAAGCCGTTCCACAGGACTACATCCAGCATCTCTACGATCGTCTCCATGGGGGAATAGCAGCCTGCATTGCTGCGAAAGGTGGATATACACTGTACTAGTGCCGACATTGTGCATGCTCTGTTGCCTGTGTCTATGTGCCTGTGGTTCTGTCAGTGTGATCATGTGATGTACCTGACCCCAGGAATGTGTCAATAAAGTTTCCCCTTCCTGGGACAATGAATTCACGGTGTTCTTATTTCAATTTCCAGGAGTGTATATGTATGCGTGACTGAAAGAAATTTCAACCCTTCCATTTCAGATTTGTGTACGATATTTGTAATGTTTCAGCTGCTAATGGAGTCTTCCTTAATTTCGTGGGGGAAACATTTAACGTTGATGGATATTAAGCACGCAGTTCCAAGTTGTCTAAAGCTGTAAGTCTGTTATGCGATATTCTTCCTATTACTAATTGATCTAACGTTATTAGAAAGGAAAACCAGTTACATTTAATAATTTCTCTCAACTCTTTTCAACTGTTTCATAAGATGGATCATTTCAGTATATGAGCCAAACAGTACTGAAAAGTGCTTGAATTCACAGAATCATTCGACGATGTAGGTATATTCAAACTTTAATATGTGGGTTATGTATTTACGTATTACAACCACCGAAATGCCAACAGAACTTAATAACATCTCTTCCTGTATAGTTACACACAAAATGGTAGTTGATAATTATTTATCTGATCTTCAGTTAACTTGATTAGTAGGAACACACGTTCTGTTCTACAACCAGAACCTCAACAACACGTCGTACAGAGGAAAGAGTTAATCGCTTTGAAGTCATCGTGCTAATAAACATTAATTCACTCACATTAATTTTGTCACAATTAATGAGAGGGCGAGAAGTTCCTCGGCTTCATCATTTTAGAATATAAAGAATGCTCGAAGTATGTAAGGATGAGCAGTCTTGATAAAGTCCGTAATTATTCAGAGTAAGCGATAACCGTCTAACTTGGAACAAAATACGACATTCGTTGACATTAACCATAGTCTTCTTTCTTTCGGTGCTTGCTGAAAAAACTGGTGAGATATTGCGCCTTGTGCAGGACATTGTTTGTTTAATTTTTCCCAAACACGTTCCAGCACTTTTTGTGCTATCATTAGTGAAACTTTATTTTCCACTCCGATAATTGTCATGAAATAGTAACATTTGAATTTCTATTTAAAGCTGTTTATATTCATATAAAGAAGTGATAATTGAGCGTCAGATTTTGCACTGGTTCACTCGTGATACACCATAAACCACACATGGAGTTTACCCAAAATTTGACACCTAATTATCACTCCCTTGCATGTACATAAATAACTTTAAGCTGCAATTCAGTGTCACTTAGTATTACAACTTTCAGACTGAAAAATGAACATTAACACTGAAGATAGCACAAAAAATGCTGAAACATGTTTGGGAAAAGTAAAAAAACAGTGACTTATGTAAGAGGTAGTACTACACCACATGTGCGCTTGTTTTGGCTCTGAGCACCATGGGACTCAACTGCTGAGGTCATTAGTCCCCTAGAACTTAGAAATAGTTAAACCTAACTAACCTAAGGACATCACAAACATCCATGCCCGGGGCGGGATTCGAACCTGCGACCGTAGCGGTCTTGCGGTTCCAGACTGCAGCGCCTTTAACCGCACGGCCACTTCGGCCGGCTGCGCTTGTTTTCCAAACAGCAAAATATTTCCGGGTTAAGATAGTCGCTGTTGCTACCAGGCAGAGAGCTGAAACAGGCGAACACTCGATTTTGTCTAGTGATCTATTTTGCCAGCCAAAGATGCTCATTTTGAAACGTTTTACGATCTGGCGTAGTGCTGTTGACAGACGATGCTGTTCTGAGAACGTACATTTGCAACAGAAATTTAACCTCTCCTCTTAGATTCCTTGCTACATACATCCTCGGAAATTTCGACATACTCGCATATAAACAGCAAAACATTTGTTACAGGCAAAGAATGTCTGCCTCACCACAGCCCCAGAAACTGCGATATATTCAGAGAGCTTCACTGCAAATTTAAACGCAACCAAAACCTCTCAGACAAACAAAAGCTAAACGATGTCAAAGTTAGCGTAAGGAGGGCTACGCGTGAAACGTTCAGTGAATTCGAAAGTAAAATTCTATGTACCGACTTGACAGAAAATCCTAGGAAGTTCTGGTCTTACGTTGAATCAGTAAGTCGCTCGAAACAGCATATCCAGACACTCCGGGATGATGATGGCATTGAAACAGGGGATGACACGCGTAAAGCTGAAATACTAAACACCTTTTTCCAAAGCTGTTTCACAGGGGAAGACCGCACTGCAGTTCCTTCTCTAAATCCTCGCACAAACGAAAAAATGGCTGACATCGAAATAAGGGTCCAAGGAATAGAAAAGCAACTGGAATCACTCAACAGAGGAAAGTCCACTGGACCTGACGGGATACCAATTCGATTCTACACAGAGTACGCGAAAGAACTTGCCCCCCTTCTAACAGCCGTGTACCGCAAGTCTCTAGAGGAACGGAAGGTTCCAAATGATTGGAAAAGACCACAGGTATTCCCAGTCTTCAAGAAGGGTCGTCGAGCAGATGCGCAAAACTATAGACCTATATCTCTGACGTCGATCTGTTGCAGAATTTTAGAACATGTTCTTTGCTCGCGTATCATGTCGTTTCTGGACACCCAGGATCTACTCTGTAGGAATCAACATGGATTCCGGAAACAGCGATCGTCTGAGATCCAACTCACTTTATTTGTTCATGAGACCCAGAAAATATTAGATACAGGCTCCCAGGTAGATGCTATTTTCCTTGACTTCCGGGAGGCGTTCTATACAGTTCCGCACTGTCGCCTGATAAACAAAGTAAGAGCCTACGGAATATCAGACCAGCTGTGTGGCTGGATTGAAGAGTTTTTAGCAAACAGAACACAGCATGTTGTTATCAATGGAGAGACGTCTACAGACGTTAAAGTAACCTCTGGCGTGCCACAGGGGAGTGTTAAGGGACCATTGCTTTTCACAATATATACAGGGTGTTACAAAAAGGTACGGCCGAACTTTCAGGAAACATTCCTCACACACAAATAAAGAAAAGATGTTATGTGGACATGTGTCCGGAAACGCTTAATTTCCATGTTAGAGCTCATTTTAGTTTCGTCAGTATGTACTGTACTTCCTCGATTCACTGCCAGTTGGCCCAATTGAAGGAAGGTAATGTTGACTTCGGTGCTTGTGTTGACATGCGACTCATTGCTCTACAGTAGTAGCATCAAGCACATCAGCACGTAGCGTCAATAGGTTAGTGTTCATCACGAACGTGGTTTTGCAGTCAGTGCAATGTTTACAAAAGCGGAGTTGGCAGATGCCCATTTGATGTATGGATTAGCACGGGGCAATAGCCGTGGCGCGGTACGTTTGTATCGAGACAGATTTCCAGAACGAAGGTGTCCCAACAGGAAGACTTTCGAAGCAATTGATCGGCGTCCTAGGGAGCACAGAACATTCCAGCCTATGACTCGTGACTGGGGAAGACATAGAACGACGAGGACGCCTGCAATGGACGAGGCAATTCTTCGTCGACGATAACCCTAATGTCAGCGTCAGAGAAGTTGCTGCTGTACAAGGTAACGATGACCACGTCACTGTATGGAGAGTGCTATGGGAGAACCAGTTGTTTCCGTACCATGTACAGCGTGTACAGGCACTATCAGCAGCTGATTGGCCTCCACAGTTACACTTCTGTGAATGGTTCATCCAACAATGTGTCTATCTTCATTTCAGCGCAAATGTTCTCTTTACGGATGAGGCTTCATTCCAACGTGATCAAATTGTAAATTTTCACCATCAACATGTGTGGGCTGACGAAAATCCGCACGCAATTGTGCAATCACGTCATCAACACAGATTTTCTGTGAACGTTTGGGCAGGCATTGTTGGTGACGTCTTGATTGGGACTCATGTTCTTCCACCTACGCTCAATGGAGCACGTTATCATGATTTCATACGGGATACTTTACCTGTGCTGCTAGAACATGTGTTTTTACAAGTACGACACAACATGTGGTTCATGCACGATGGAGCTCCTGCACATTTCAGTCGAAGTGTTCGTACGCTTAACAACAGATTCAGTGACCGATGGATTGGTAGAGGCGGACCAATTCCATGGCCTCCACGCTCTCCTGACCCCAACCCTCTTGACTTTCATTTATGGGGCCATTTGAAAGCTCTTGTCTACGCAACACCTTTACCAAATGTAGAGACTCTTCGTGCTCGTATTGTGGACGGCTGTGATACAATACGCCATTCTCCAGGGCTGTATCAGCGCATCAGGGATTCCATGCGACGGAGGGTGGATGCATGTATCATCGCTAACGGAGGACATTTTGAACATTTCCTGTAACAAAGTGTTTGAAGTCACGCTGGTACGTTCTGTTGCCGTGTGTTTCCATTCCATGATTTATGTGATTTGAAGAGAAGTAATAAAATGAGCTCAAACATGGAAAGTAAGCGTTTCCGGACACATGTCCACTTAACATATTTTCTTTCTTTGTGTGTGAGGAATGTTTCCTGAAAGTTTGGCCGTACCTTTTTGTAACACCCTGTATAAATGACCTAGTAGACAGTGTCGGAAGTTCCATGCGGCTTTTCGCGGATGATGCTGTAGTATACAGAGAAGTTGCAGCATTAGAAAATTGTAGCGAAATGCAGGAAGATCTGCAGCGGATAGGCACTTGGCGCAGGGAGTGGCAACTGACCCTTAACATAGACAAATGTAATGTATTGCGAATACATAGAAAGAAGGATCCTTTACTGTATGATTATATGATAGCGGAACAAATATTAGTAGCAATTACTTCCGTAAAATATCTGTGAGTATACGTGCGCAACGATTTGAAGTGGAATGATCATATAAAATTAATTGTCGGTAAGGCGGGTACCAGGTTGAGATTCGTTGGGAGAGTCCTTAGAAAATGTAGTCCATCAACAAAGGAGGTGGCTTACAAAACACTCGTTCGACCTATACTTGAGTATTGTTCATCAATGTGGGATCCGTACCAGATCGGGTTGACGGAGGAGATAGAGAAGATCCAAAGAAGAGCGGCGTGTTTCGTCACAGGGTTATTTGGTAAGCGTGATAGAGTTACGGAGATGTTTAGCAAACTCAAGTGGCAGACTCTGCAAGAGAGGCGCTCTGCATCGCGGTGTAGCTTGCTGTCCAGGTTTCGAGAGGGTGCGTTTCTGGATGAGGTATCGATCATATTGCTTCCCCCTACTTATACCTCCCTAGGAGATCACGAATGTAAAATTAGAGAGATTCGAGCACGCACGGAGGCTTTCCGACAGTCGTTCTTCCCGCGAACCATACGCGACTGGAACAGAAAAGGGAGGTAATGACAGTGGCACGTAAAGTGCCCTCCGCCACACACCGTTGGGTGGCTTGCGGAGTATAAATGTAGATGTAGATGTAGAAATACAGTCAGATATTTGTGACAAGCAAGAAGTATAAATATCTTTCCATCTCGTTTCACTGGCAGCAATTTTAGCTGTATCTTTAAAAAAAATGGTTCAAATGGCTCTGAGCACTATGGGACTTAACTGCGGAGGTCATCAGTCCCCTAGAACTTAGAACTACTTAAACCTAACTAACCTAAGGACATCACACACATCCATGCCCGAGGCACGATTCGAACCTGCGACTGTAGCGGTCGCACGGTTCCAGACTGTAGCGCCTAGAACAGCTCGGCCACCCCGGCCGGCCTGTATTTTTACATTCCTGCCTAACCATACCATAGGAAATTGCGAAATATTAGGAAAAATCAGCCAAATATTTGTGACAAGCAGGAAAACGAATATTACTGCAGGTCGTTTCACCCAGAGCAATTTCTTCCTTAATTTTATAATCATGAGTCTGAAAACGGAATAAATCCCTTCCTGAGCGAGAACACTCTTATATGTAAACGACATCGAATATTGGGGAACGTACTTCTGTTACATGAGTAAGAAAGTCCCAGAACGTGTCATAAACGGAAAGATGAAAAAAAAATATTAGGACACAGCAGGACACAAAACTTCCTCCTTCCACTCCATATTTCACAGTCTTCGACACTGCTGCTTCGCTATCCCGAGAACTTGCAACCCCTGTTGTTCGTCTTAGAGTATTTCGACGCTTTTACCGTTGATGCGTTATTACTGACACTTAATTATAAGAAATCGAGCCGAGATTAACGTTTCAGTTGCCTTGAAAAGGCGTACTGCCAAGTTATAATACCAAAACTGCGAAACACGACAAAGCAGTATGGCGCCCGTCGCATGGACGCATCGAGTGACACGATATTTTGTCGTCACTTCCTAGCAAACCGAGCGTGGCGCTCGCTTCTCCCGTTACAGAAGCTCTTGCTACAGAAGCCCTTTGGCTGAGTACCTGCTCATTGGTTTATAGCAGAGCGAGTCGCAGGCTGGGAAAGAATTTTATGTTCAGGACATAAAAACTCCTCCGCACAACTTCGTCAATATTGTTAATTAGGATGTTAGAGTTCGATGTAACGCGAATTATTATTGCCATCTCAGGATGATAATGCAACCATAATGTTACGTTCATTTTTTACTATAAATTCAGTTATGTCACTAAGTCCTTACAACACACAACATTCGTATTCTTTCCACAATTCTCCAGATAAATGCAAGAAAACTTAAATATCCAGAATTTTATACACTTGATACATCCCAGCCAATAATAATATGTTGATACATCCTCGCAAGCTTGACCTGCAAACGGTATTTCCCAGCTCTCGTGTGGGCAAGGTAAGCTTAGAGCCCGCAGCTTCGCCCGCATATGCTGTGAGGTCTACAGTGATTTTTTTGGTTTTTATTTAATCGAATTTTTATGTTTACTAATTGTAACACCTTCTAAGATTTTCCCGCTAATTAAGGCCATATGAGCTTGGACTTTTCCGAATGTACTTCTGACTAAAAAGTAATTCTGCTAGCTGGAGTCCAAAGTTTTTGTTAATCATGTCTTTTGGTTCTTGTGGAGATATTTCCACAGCAACTTTCACACCCTAACAAATACTTCATCTACACCTACATACATACTCCGCAACCCACCATACGGTGCGTGGCGGAGGGTATCTCGTACCACAACTAGCATCTTCTCTTCCTGTTCCACTCCCAAACAGAACTAGAAAAAAATGACTGTCTATATGCCTCTGTACGAGCCCTACTCTCTCTTATCTTATCTTTGTGGTCTTTCCGCGAAATGTAAGTTGGCGGCAGTAAAATTGTACTGCAGTCAGCCTCAGATGCTGTTTCTCTAAATTTCCTCAGTAGCGATTCACGAAAAGAACGCCTCCTTTCCTCTAGAGACTCCCACCCGAGTTCCTGAAGCATTTCCGTAACACTCGCGTGATGATCAAACCTACCAATAACAAATCTAGTAGTCCGCCTCTGAATTGCTTCTATGTCCTCCCTCAATCCGACCTGTTAGGGATCCCAAACGCTCGAGCAGTCCTCAAGAATAGGTCGTATTAGTGTTTTATAAGCGGTCTCCTTTACAGATGAACCACATCTTCCCAAAATTCTACCAATGAACCGAAGACAACTATCCGCCTTCCCCACAATTGCCATTACATGCTTGTCCCACTTCATATCGCTCTGCAATTCTATGCCCAAATATTTAATCGACGTGACTGTGTCAAGCGCTACACTACTAATGGAGTATTCAAACATTAGAGGATTCTTTTTCCTATTCATCTGCATTAATTTACATTTATCTATATTTAGAGTTATATCTAACCGAAAAGTGAAACACAAATGATCTGAAATTTAAGCTTTATATTTTTTTAGTGTAACGGAATATTTTCTTAAAAATTTTCATCCACTATTGCATTCTCTAAGGGGTTGAATTTCCAGAAACACTGAAATATGTATTTTGTAATTTCTAACTAAGAAGTCAAATAGCAATTGTCATAGATGTAGTCCTAAAATGTTTTAATAATTCTTTAGTAATTATTTATTTACAAAAAACTTGCACCCACTATTTCAGTCCCCCCCCCCCCCCCCCCAGATTTAATTTCCAAAAATGATTAAAAACGTGTTTCTTTGTTTCTGATCAAAAAACCACATACCAAATACGAATTTTCGTACGTCTAGTTTCAAAATTTCCTTGACAGCGACGATTTTCGAAAAAAAACCTTCATCACCTATTTCATCTCCTAGGTGTTAGAATTTCGAAAACTCCCTTTTTAAAAGACGCCTACAGTATAAGATCCAGACCTTCGCCATATTTCAAGTTTATATCCTTCGGATTTGGGCTGAACAATGATGCCTCAGTCAGTCAGGACGTTTCCGTTTGTATACAGGGATTACTGTATCACACATACGTCATGTGTTGTATACTGCCCCTGTTAGTGCTTGAGTGACGTTAGTGTTTGTTTCTCATTCCTGGGTACGTGAAAGTAAAATCTTTTTCTTAGTAAATATTACAGAGAAGGAAAAAACGTAAGGGAAACAGGCACTGCGAAACCTTACCTCCCTCACTCAAACGTTGTGTTCTGTATATCATGAAAGATGACCAGAGTACCGACAGAGCGGTGCAGTATAATAGCATGGAGACAAAGCAGACTTCAAACATCGTACTAGCATTACAGAGAGAAGCTACATTTTTACTTGTAATTAATAATGAAAATTTTGTGTTTTCTACAAATACAGCCTGCCATAGTGCATAACTTTTAAGAAAGTGTCGTTTAACAGCGCTGATTAACTTCACGCTGTTATCGTAATGTATTCGTCAGCATAATTAACTGGGATCGAAGTGCAAGCTCTTTAAGGAGAGAAGCTTTCACCCAACTTATGGTTTCAGTATCATTACTACGATAAGAAAATGCAACTATAATGGATATGCCCATGTCCCAGAGTGCTTTGTGGGAAATGTAGACGTCTTACTGCATGCAACATGGAAATTTCAGAATATATTGCAAAGTGAATGCACTAACGTTACATTTCAGGCATTGCAGCACGCATCATATCAGTCACGTCGAAAGTCAAACTAAACAAGTCAAGAGTACGAAGAAAACAGCCACATCTTATGAGTGAGTCAAAATATTGACAAAACATGGTATTAACGTTCACAAACTTCTACAATACACTAAATTAATCTGTCAACAAAAAAATGAAAATTAGATTGCTCAGTAAAAATATCTGTAACCAAAAGTAAAAATTTGAATTTCGTTTTAATGATGTACTAACTACATATCAATAGCGACACAAAATTTGTTCCTTGAAATGACATAGATTTTTTGCGGCGAGCTCTAGTGCATGCCGTGTGGTGTAGTGAATAGCGTTCTGGTTGAGTAGCGTTCTGGGTCGGCGGTTCAAAACTCACCACCAACAATTATTTGTAACTTCGCAATTATCATTTGTGGAAAGTTCTTCAGATATGTTATAATGTTCGTATATCTGGAGTATAAATACTAACATAATGGAATATTGAATGTTTGCGTAAATTTCTGCACTCTCTGCTCTGCTCTGGCTGTATGCTGGTGTCAACAGCAAACGCACATGCAGTTCACTGACGACCCTCTTCGAATTCGAACCCGATCTTGGTTTAGACGTGACGCTGCTTCAGTGTCTTGAGAAAGAGGTACAGTTCAAAAAGTACTTTCAACATACATCGATTGCAAATAATGACTAATTCATGCGAGGATGGCCAGCAGTAGCAGTCGAGAGTGGTTTATGATAGCTTTTAATACAATTTATTTAAGATATACGTTACCTCTAACAATAAGACACAGAAGGAAATAGTAGTACAACTGGAAAATATATACATCATGGTACTTTACTCATACAAGAAAAACTTTAAGCTACGATATATTCACACTGTTTTTTTTTCGGTAAATTTTTTATTTGAAATGAAAAATCACGAGGATTTATGAAATTTTACAAAACAGTGAAATTATTACCAGCAAAACATCACATATGTGCCAAAATTAATATAGTTTAGGCATGTAACCAACTGCAAGCTTCAAATATGGCACTGTTCTGGAGCTATATTTACTGACAAGTTTCGTGTTTTGAAACTTAAGCTGGAATAAAAGAACACGCAGATGAGCGTGCTACTGTCTGACAGCAAAGTCATGATAGTGGGTACTGGAATGACCAATGAGATTCGCCTCTCAGTTTTACTCCTGCGCTTATGAGGCATCAGTGACTTTTATGTCAAGACAAACTGACAATGTTACATGCATACAACACACGTAAAAACGTTCTCTTTGACCAATAAATTCTGTGTATTGTCAGTGAAAGTATATATGATTATGTATGTTTTATGTACGTTTTAATGGTATCTTCTGTAATATCAGTATTGAAGCGAATTTTGATATTGTGAATGATGAATATTTGTAAACTTCGTAACAGAAACATGAGTAGGGAAACTGGCGACACGTCGATAGCGTTTAATACATCAGCCGCGTGTCGGGCATGAACGGTCCGTTTGACAGGCGACACGACAAATGAGCTGTAGCTGAGCACCAGCAGCACCGTCGTCGATCTGTTAGCTTTCAAGGGCATCCTGTGCTTCCTAGGCAGCTGTGGACACAGCAGCGAAAGACAGGAGAGGCTATCGAAGTAATTAAAGGCCTCAAACAGAATGAACAGGAAGGATGTCTACCATTTAGCGAAGGCCTATCTTCGGCGATCCCAGTCCATCGGGCCGCGTATGTTCGCCAGCCAGAAGCTCCGTATGCCAGCATTCAACAGCATAAACGTGCTACCAAAGGAGAACTTCCGTGTGGTATCAACGTCTCACTGCAGGAAGACGCTGCCTCAAAGTGCCACTTCGCTATTTGTTATCAATCACCTGCTAGAGTGGCATAGGCAGTAACCTACCGTACAACCGCCTCCCCCACCCCTACCCCCCTTTTATTAATCTCTACCTCGAACTTCCAATGGCATCCCAGAATGTGACGTTGGTAGCAACTTGACAACTGATATGAGGCAATATACAGCGGAAGACCGTACCAGAATCCAGCATTTTGTCGTCCTGAAGAGGACTGCTGCAAACGTCGGCATTTCAATCGCTTTAGTATTCCATACTGCCCGGGTCTAATATCCAGAATGACTTTTTTCAAAGCCCATGCTCTCGTTGAGTCGAAACATCGGCGACGTTTCTTATTAAACGTGCAGGTGATCGTCTCATTGACCCACACATCCTTTCAAGAAAACTTAATGGACGAGGGAACCTTCGCTTGCTCTTCCGAGATTCCTTTAAGATGTTCCTCTGGTGCAGGTTGGGTGCTGTGGTACATGCGTGCTGACTGAAGACATCCAACGCGACAGTTTGGTCCAATACTGATAGTCCGAGCAGGGCTTGTAGGTTGACTTCCGAGATCACCTGACCACAAACCCCCGGATTTTGCTGTTGGGATCTTCACAAAAGTGAAAAGTGAAAATAAAACGTTGATTTTGTTGAAGAACTGGAGTAGCGAACTGTATAGCGTTTACACAATATTCTGGTGGTGTTTAAAAGAATTTGTAATTCATTGAAGAGACGAGTACAGTATTGTATACAAATGTGACGAGCTCAAGTATAGCTCCTGCTTTAGAATCTACAAGTGCAAAGTAGACTGTAACACGTTACGCGCTGCAGTGGTATCGTATTTATTGCTAAGGTAAGCGATGACAGAAAGTTGAGCTTAATTAGACGGGGACTCATTGTCAGTCGAAAGTTAACATCTAAAATTCATTTGTATTAAATTGGACAACATTTCATAGTAAACTCAGTGGTGATTCATAACCAAACATTCCCATTTAAGCTGTAAACGATGTTCACGGGAACCTCTTTTCTTCATATACTTAAAGCTGCGTCATTTTTTGCTATTAAGTACGACTTATCTTAGAAGCTAGGTTCAAGAAAGACAAAATTACATTTTAGGTATTTGTAGATAAAAGCTTTTGATAATGTTAACTGGATGCGCTGTTTGAAATACTGAAAATATCAGTGATAAAATATAGCCAATGAAAGGTTATGTGCACGTTCTACAGAATTAGATGGGTATACGAGAGACGAAAGGCACGAAAAGAAAGCTGTAGTGGAGAAGGGAGTAAGACAGTGTTGTAGAACATCTCCGACGTTGTTCAGTGTGTATATGGAGGAAGCTGTTAAGGAAAGGAAGAAGTTCGGAAAGGCAATTAAAGTTCAGAAAGAAGAAAAACATCTTTGAGGTTTGCTAATGACATTTTAAATTTGTCAGAAACGGCAAAGGACTTGAAAGAGCAGCTGATCGGAATGGAAACCGTACCGAAAAGATATTATAAGCTGAAAAGCAACCAGAGTAAAATAAGGGTAATTGAGTGCAATCGAATTAAACCGGGCGAGGCTGAGAGAATTAGGAATTGAGACATAAAAGTAGATGATCAGTTTTGCTTTCTGGTCAGCAACTTCGCTAAGGATTGCCGAATTGGGGAGCAGTGGCGTAGCGGGGATGGGAGTGGGAGGGGGAAGTGACGTCTATGATGCCCCGGACGCCACTTGCAGAGGGGCACCAATTGGATTTTCCGGAAAATATGTTATGATTAGAGTAAATTCTACATATTATATTACTATATCTGTGTCTGGACGGTAGGTGCCAATAAAGTGTAATGTCGTAGCCCAGGAGCCGAGGAAGGGAGGATAGGAAGATGGACCGTGGGGACGGGGGGGAGGGGTGGGCGCTGGGCGTCAATAATGTGTCGTATCCCGGGCGCCAGTTACGTTCGCTACGACACTGTTGGGGATAATATGAAAAGCAGACTGGCAATAGCAAGAAAATCAACTCTGAGAAAGAGAAATTGTTAACATTCAAGGTAAATCTAAGCCTTAGAAAATCTTTTCTGAAGGTATTTCTCTGGAGTGTAGTCCTGTAGGGAAGCGTATCGTGGATAATAAATAGTTCGGACAAGAGGAGAATAGAAACTTTTGAAATGTGGTGCTACAGGAAAATATTGATAATTACATGGAATAACGAATGAGGAGGTTCCGAATCGAACTGGAGGAAAAGATATGTATGGCACAACTTGAGTATAAGAAAGGATACTTTAATAGAACACAACTTGATGCAGCGCTTAATTGTAAATTTGGTAATTGAGAATCGAAGGAGTGCAAAAACTGTGGCGGGAGACCAAAGCTTGATTACAGTAAGCAAGTTCAAATGAAAGTGCGTTGTGGTAGTTACGCAGAAATGAAGAGGTCCGTACAAGATAGATTGGCGTGGAGAGTTGCATCAAACTAGTCTTCGAACCGAGGACAGCAATAACAAACCTATGGTGCACCCTGTATAACTTTTAGTAAGAACTAATTTCTGCGAGAAGGTGAAACAGTGTTGTCTAGGTGGTAATCTAAGCGCGTTTTGGAAGCATTGTAACAATTAAGCGACGCGTCAGGATGGTTTGAACTCGCGCCAGTAGAGGCGTCCACGGCCGCTTTGGCGCGCCTGCTGCCTTCTCTCGGTGTCGGCTGGTAAGACGCTGCGCGGCTGCGGCTGACGAAGCGGCGCTTCAGCTGTGCCGTCCCTCTGGCCGCCCATCAACGCTTGGCCCAGGCGGACGGTCGCGAAGTACACCAGCTCCACGCTGCTCACCAGGCTCGCCCCCACGAACAGCCCGCACACGCCGCCAAAGTTACCTGGGGGAACCCAAGGAGAAAATGATCAACTGGCGAATTATAAGCCTAACAAATTTGCATATTCAAGCAACTATGAGCGTTCATACAGACGTGGAGGAAGGAGGACGATGTGGGGGGGTTGCAGGGTATCTGTAAATAACGGCTCTCTCAAGCAGCATTTTAGTAAAAGCGGATCTCCAGGTAGGTCAGTCCATTTCAGGCATGTTATTGAACACAAACCATTCTTTCACAGCTGCTGCTTTACAACATAGAACATAGTCGCCCTGGTACAAACGATCATCGTCTCCGAACTGTTGCTCTACTGTATTTAACGCGCAATGCCGTAAAATTTATTCATATCCTTTAGCATTTACCGTTTTCTTAAGAGCAACATGCGAACCACAGCCTAACAACGACAAACACCCCTATGTCATGGCACGAACTTCCCTGCCCCTTATGCATGACGGCATGTAACATTCTCCACTCATAGGCCAAATC
The DNA here is from genome assembly GCF_023864345.2 of Schistocerca serialis cubense. NCBI lineage: Eukaryota > Metazoa > Arthropoda > Insecta > Orthoptera > Acrididae > Schistocerca > Schistocerca serialis. The sequence goes on along the minus strand of NC_064638.1, from coordinate 434,129,042 downwards.
CAAACCGTTCCATCGGATTGCTAAAGAGCGCAACATGATTTACGGCATCGAATCACTCGTTTCCAATCAACAGCTGTCCAGTGGCGCCACGCTTTGTGCCACGTCAAGGGTTGCTTAGCACTTTCAGCAGAGAGGAGCTGCCAGACAATTGTATCCCATTATTTTTACCCACACGTAGTCTCTGTGTTAGCTGGACTGCTGATAGCACTAAGGAACTCACGAATGACCACTTCCGTTGTTTTTCGAGCTATTTTTTACAACCAACCTCCGCAAATCTCCACAGACAGTGTACGTCAGTGTGTTAGGTCAGTCTCGTCTTACTTTAGCTGTGGTCGTTCCTTCTCGTTTCCATTTCACACTCACATCACCAACAGTCGGCTTGGGCAGCGTTACTCGGGAGATATCCAGTGACCAATCCACATTCGAAGTCACTGAGCCTACCTGGCCGACCCATTCTACCGTCACTGCTTCCCTATGACCACACAGTGCTTCCCGACTCCCTTTATATTGGCGTGTTCGCGTCGTGTGACAGCTTGTGCTCATGTGGAATAATCGGGTCTGCTGCCGGATGTTTGTGTCGCTCTGGCACAATATTTCGGCCACGTAACTCGTTGCCTTCTTCAGATGCTACCTGAGACTGCCGTGTTGGAGGATCTTGTCCAGTATTTATGCCCAGAGGGCGCTGGGTGCTCTCTTTGCCGTCCGCGCCCGCCTGGCGCTGCTTTTAATGTGTTGTCTCTTCCCCGGTGTTCCCTAGGACGTCCACGCCCGATTTGGGCGCCATCTATGGCAGCTCTCTGAGGCCTGTCCTGTGTCGGGCGTTCCGTTCGCGGTCCGCGCCCGCCAGGTGCTGCTGCTGAGGTTTTTACCCCTCCCTGGTGCTCCCACAGACGTCCGCACCCCGGCTCGTCCACCATCTGTGGTCGTGGCAGTTGTCTGGGGCCGGACCCGCGTGTGGCGTTCCGTTCGTGGTCCGCGCCCGCTTGGCGCTGCTCCTGAGGTGTTGGCACTTCCCTGGTGCTCCGACGGACGTCCGCGCCCGCCTAGTCCACCATCTGCAGTTGTGGCAGCTTTCTGAGGCCCGTCTCACGTCGGGGGCTCTGTTCGCGGTCCGCGCCCGCCTGGCGCTGCTTGTAAGGTGTTGTTTCTTCCCCGGTGCTCCCTCGGACGTCTGCGCCCGACTTGGTCTCCATCTGTGGCAGCTCTCTGAGGCCTGTCCTTTGTTGGGCGCTCCATTCGCGGTCCGCGTCCGCCTGGCAGTGACTCCCAGAAGTGTGCCTGTTGCAGCCTTCATCAGTTCGGTTGAGCAAGTCGTCAACACGCTACCTTCCAACGTGTCTGAAGAGATCCACAGGGAGACCTGCAGCGCACTCACCAGGACGAAGCCCCCCAAATCCAACATCTCGAGCGAGGAGAGGGTGGCACTCAGGCAGCTACGGGAGGATGACAGCATTGTAGTTCTGCCAGCTGATAAGGGTAACTCCACGGTCATCTTAAACAAGTTGGAGTATGATAGGAAGGTGCAACAACTTCTGGAAATCACTGCTTACAAACCACTAGATGGTGACCCCACTGACAAGGTGGACAAGAAGACCCACAAGTTGCTGAAGGAGACAGGTCTACCTGAACAGGTCACCAAGAAGCTTTATCCCAAAGCACCTGTACCACCCAGACTCTATGGACTCCCCAAGGTCCACAAGGAGGGGGTGCCTCTTCGACCTATTGTCAGTAACATCGGTGCAGCGACATACCTCACTGCACAATACCTGAAGAAGATATTGGCACCATATGTGGGCAAATGTGCACACCACATTCGAAACTTGGAGGACTTCCTACAACGGCTAAGGCAGCTACACATCATGGACTCTGACATCATGGTCAGTTTCGATGTGGTGTCGCTCTTCACACGAGTGCCACTCACCGATTCACTCAATATCATTGGAGAGAAGTTCGATGGTGCCCTGCTCAACCTGTTCAAGCATGTACTGACCTCAACATATTTTCTTTATGGGGGTCAATTTTATGAGCAAATGGAGGGAGTGGCAATGGGCAGCCCTTTATCACCAGTGGCAGCCAACCTTTTCATGGAAAGGTACGAAGAGGAGGCACTTGCATCAGCCACTTGCCAACCCAAGTGCTTTCTTAGGTATGTCGATGACACTTTTATCATTTGGCCCCATGGTAGGGAGAAGCTAGATGACCTTTTGGAAGATCTAAATTCACGCCACCCAAGTATAAAATTTACTATGGAGCTAGAGAAGGATGGACAGCTCCCATTCTTGGATGTCCTGGTCAAGAGGAAGGCAGATGGCACTTTGGAGCATAGTGTGTATCGTAAGCCCACCCACACTGACTTATACCTTCAAGCCAGTAGCTGCCACCACCCGGCACAGAAGAATGGAGTCTTGAAAACATTAGTTCACAGGGCTCGAGCTCTGTCAGATATGGAAAGTCTGGCCACAGAGATAGAACATCTACAGCTGGTGTTCAGCAGAAATGGATACTCCTCCACAGACATCCAAAGGGCACTTTGTACTACCAGTCAACTACAGGGTACACAAGAGGAGCCAGATGAGGCGAAGAAGGTGGCATGCTTGCCATATGCTGGACCTATTTCTGCAAAGATCAGCAGAATTCTTTCAAAATATGATATAAAGAGTATCTTCTGTCCACCCTCCAAAATTGGGACCATGCTAGGGAGTGTGAAGGACGACCTGGGGCTACATAAACCAGGCATTTACAACATCCCGTGCCAGTGCGGAAAGTCATACATTGGCCAGACAACCAAGACGGTGGACATCAGGTGCAAAGAACACCAGAGGCACACCAGACTCGGACAGGCAACAAAATCTGCCATAGTGGAGCACTGTCTGGATCTCGGCCACTCAATGGACTACAACAACACCAAAATTGTGACACAGACGCCAAGATTTTGGGACAGTGTCATAAAGGAGGCCATTGAGATCAAGGTCACAGACAACCTAATAAACCGAGATAGTGGTTACCAGCTCAGCTCGGCGTGGAGTCCGGCTCTGGAGCTTATCAGGGCTCAACGAAATGAACTAACAAACTCCTCAAGAAGTAGTAACACTGCAGGAGTAGCGCCAGGTGGGTGCGGACCGTGTACGCAACTCCCGACGCAGGACGGGCCTCTGACAGCCGCCACGACCGCAGATGATGGACGAGCCGAGCACGGACGACCGTCAGAGCACCAGGGAAGTGCCAACACCTCATGATCAGCGCCAGGCGGGCGCGGACCACGAATGGAGCGCCCAACAAAGGACAGGCCTCAGAGAGCTGCCACAGATGGAGACCAAGTCGGGCGCAGACGTCCGAGGGAGCACCGGGGAAGAAACAACACCTTACAAGCAGCGCCAGGCGGGCGCGGACCGCGAACAGAGCCCCCGACGCGAGACGGGCCTCAGAAAGCTGCCACAACTGCAGATGGTGGACTAGCCGGGCGCGGACGTCCGTCGGAGCACCAGGGAAGTGCCAACACCTCAGGAGCAGCGCCAAGCGGGCGCGGACCACGAACGGAACGCCACATGCGGGTCCGGCCCCAGACAACTGCCACGACCACAGATGGTGGACGAGCCAGGCGCGGACGTCCGTGGGAGCACCAGGGAGGGTTAAAAACCTCAGCAGCAGCACCTGGCGGGCGCGGACCGCGAACGGAACGCCCGACACAGGACAGGCCTCAGAGAGCTGCCACAGATGGCGCCCAAATCGGGCGTGGACGTCCTAGGGAACACCGGGGAAGAGACAACACATTACAAGCAGCGCCAGGCGGGCGCGGACGGCAAAGAGAGCACCCAGCGCCCTCTGGGCATAAATACTGGACAAGATCCTCCAACACAGCAGTCTCAGGTAGCGCCCGAAGAAGGCAACGAGTTACGTGGCTGAAATATTGTGCCAGAGCGACACAAACATCCGGCAGTAGACCCGATTATTCCACATGTCAAGATGTCGCCGGGAAAGCCTGAAGAGTTACAGCTTGTGGTCAATGCTCCCTTATGTAGAGGAATGTGGATACTTCTATCATACACTATATGTTCATAATCATAGTGCTTACTGAAATACTAATAAAGTAAATGCACACTTCGGTGATATACCATGCATATTATAATATTCTTAATGTTGAGAGTTTGTTGTTATTAAGGTTCTTAAATTAGCTGCATGACATAAGTAATTCTCAAATTTTCTATTAACTTTAAAATGCCATACCTTTATTAAGTATAATTTCTTGAACATTATATTATAGTTCTGGTCGACATAGTGATGTATTATTATTATTAGTGTTGTTATCATTATCATTATTACAGGGCTATTCAAAAATAAGGAACGGATTTCAGCCATTTATTGCTTCCAAACTACAAGAGACACAAGCGCGATTCCAAATTCCTGGGAAGGAAAAAGCTGAAATTTTTACGCATTCAATGTGAGCACCATTGTTACAAATATCAAAACGGTGGCTCATTTCCTGCCTCACAAGAAGCAGCTGGTCTCTCGTAATCGAATTCACAGCTTCAACAATGCAATGTCGCAGATTTTCAAGAGTGTAAGCCGTATCGGCGATAAAAACATGATATTTTAGGTAACCGCGCAGATGAAGGTGACAATGTGTTTGCCGGAACAGCCTCTTCAGCATGTTGAATGAAGGATCCCCCGGGTACAAATATTGAGTGCACCTTCTCTTCCTTCCCACTCCTTGCTGCCATTTTTCTTAGGGGTACCATCATTCGCCATACATGCGAACTGCCAACGAGTAAGAGCTCCTGTTCCTCTGTGTTTGCCTCCTCTTCGCACAGGACACAGCATATTTCCCAACAGCAGAAGTGGGTATCACTGGCTAAATTTCAGTTTCAGTGAAAGACAGCGGCTCTAACTTGTTGCAGGATAGATATAACATCCTACAGGGTGACAATTATTGAGCTATTTGAAAGAAAAACGTAAGTTAATTACAAACTACACCGTGCACACACTTTATTGAATATGTAAAAGTCACTACAGATATTCCAATTTAGGTTACTGCATGTTAGATACGCCTACCACCATTGGCGATGATGTGGCGCAGACAAATAGCGAAATTCTGTATGACCCGATGAATTGTCGAAACATTAATGCTGTCGACGATCTCCTGAAAGGCTGTTTTCAGCTCAGCAATGGTTTTGGGGTTATTGCTGTACACCATATCTTTAATATAGCTCCACAAAAAGGAGTCGCATGTTTACAGATCCGGTGAATATGCAACCAGTCGAGGCCCATACCAGTGCCCTCTAGGTACTGCGGAGCCAGAATACGATCCCGAAAGTGCTCCTCCAGGACATCAAACACTCTCCTGCTTCGCTGGGGTCGAGGCCCGTCTTCCATGAACCACAACTTGTCGAAATGAGGGACGTTTTGAATAGCGAGCATGAAAATTATCTTCCAAAACCTTCGGTGCCTTTTGTAGTCACCGTGCCATCAAGGAAAATCGCCCCGATTATTCCGTGACTCGAATTGCACACCTCACAGTCACCCATTGAGGATGAAGGGACTTCTCGATCGCGAATTCGGATTCTCAGTCCCCCAAATGAGCCACTGCCAAACCCATCCAAATAAAAGTGGGCTTAGTCGCTAAAGCAAACCATGTTCACATCAAAGTCCTGTTCGTGAAGTCTGTGGCCTGTAGTGCTGGCCAAACAAAACCGCTGTTCCATGGTCCTGGGGCTTATGGGTTTTAATTTTGTATGGGAAGAGATGCAGGTCTTCAACAACAATTTGTCGCAATGCCTCCCGATTGATTCCGATCTGTTGTGCAGCTCGTCTGGTCGATTCTTGGGGATGGATGAAACACAGTGCATGTCTTCTCGATGTTTTCATGGGTTTTCGCCCTTTTTAGACGACCGACACTGCCGACACTGTCATCACGAATACTATCCGTTCCCTCAAACATGCGAATCAAATACATGATTGTTAGAACACTTTGTGTGGTTGTCTTCAGATTGAACTCGAACGCAAACTTCCTTCGAGAAGCAGTTGAACTGTTATTGCACGCATAGTTGGCTATCACAGCAGTTCAACGCTTAGGCATGCTGTACCATCGTCGAAGGGTAGCGTCTTTGATTCATAATCAAACGTCTTCGGTCAAGGGTTCGAATCCCGCCGCTACTTAAATATTAATCAATAATCAGCATTGGGGGCCGAAGACTTCCGGCATAAGAAGATAGCCTCATTCTGCCAACGGCGTTTTCAGAGAGGGTGGAGGAACGGACAGAGGTTCAGGGCACTCTCTTGTTCGGGGTGCGGAAGGCGGAATTTGCAATGATCAACGGCATGAGGATGCAGAAGGCAATGGAAACCACTGCATTAAAGACACGTAACGTGTATCCACAGGACATGTGGCCTGTAATTGAAGAAGTGTCATGATGATCTCTCCATTGGCAAAAGATTCCGGAATAGTCCCCCATTCGGATCTCAGGGAGGGGACTGCCAAGGGGGACGTTACCATGAGAAAAACACTGAATAATCAACGAAATAATAACATTCCACATGTCGGGGCGTGGAATGTCAGAAGCTTGAACGTGGTAAGGAAACTATAAAATCTGAAAAGGAAAATGCAAAGGCTCAATCTAGATACAGTAAGGGGTCAGTAAAGTGAAGTGGAAAGGAGATACAGATTTCTGGTCAGATGAGTATAGGGTAATATCAACAGCACCAGAAAATGGTATAACGGGAGTAGGATTCGTTGTGAATAGGAAGGTAGGGCGGAGAGTCTGTTACTGTGAACAGTCAGTGACAGGGTTTTTCTTATTAGAATCAATAGCAAACTAACACCCACAACGATAGTTCTGGTATACATGCCGACGTCCCAAGCTGAAGATGAAGAGATACAGAAAGTGTATGAGGATATTGAAAGGGTAATACACTATGTAAAGGGGGATGAAAATCTAATAGTCATGGGATACTGGAATGCAGTTGTGGGGGAAGGAGTAGAAGAAAAGGTTACTGGAGCATATGGGCTTGGGACAAGGAATGAGAGAGGAGAAAGACTAATTGAGTTCTGTAACAAGTTTCAGCTAGTAATAGCGAATACACTCTTCAAGAATCACAAGAGGAGGAGGTATACTGGGAAAAGGTCGGGTGATCCGGCACTATTTCAGTTACATTACATCATAGTCAGACAGAAATTCCGAAATCAGATACTGGATTGTAAGGTGTAACCAGGAGTAGATATAGACCCACATCACAAGTTAGCAGTGATGAAGAGTGGGCTGAAGCTTAAGACATTAGTCAGGAAGAATCAATACGCAAAGAAGAGGCACATGGAAGTACTAAGGAATGACGAAATACGGTTGAAGTTCTCTAAGGCTATAGATACAGCAATAAGGAGTAGCTCAGTAGGCAGTACAGTGGAAGAGGAATGGACATCCCTAAAAAGGACCATCATAGAAATTGGGAAGGAAAACATTGGTACAAAGAAGGTAGCTGCGAGGAAACCATGGGTAACAGAAGAAGTACTTCAATTGATGGATGAAAGGAGGAAGTACAAAAATTTTCCGGGAAACTCAGGAGTACAGAAATACAAGTCACTGACGAATGAAATAAATAGGAAGTGTAGGGAAGTTAAGACGAAATGGCTGCAGGAAAAATATGAAGGCATCGAAAAAGAAATGATTGTCGGAAGGACAGACTCAGCATACAGAAAAGTCAAAACAACCTTCAGTGACATTAGAAGCAAGGGTGATAACATTGAGAGTGCAAAGGGAATTCCACCGCGGATAGGTGGAAAGAATACATTGAAAGCCTCTATGAGGGTGAAGATTTGTCTGATGTGATAGAAGAAGAAACAGGAGACGATTTAGAAGAGATAGGGGATGCAGTATTAGAATCGGAATTTAAAAGAGCTTTGGAGGACTTACGGTCAAATAAGGCAGAATGATAGATAACATTCCATCAGAATTTCTAAAATCATTGGGGGAAGTGGCAACAAAACGACTATTCACGTTGGTGTGTAGAATATATGAGTCTGGCGATATACCATCTGACTTTCGGAAAAGCATCATCCACACAATTCCGAAGACGGCAAGAGCTGACAAGTGCGAGAATTATCGCACAATCAGCTTAACAGCTCATGCATGGAAGCTGCTTACAAGGATAATATACAGAAGAATGGAAAAGAAAATTGAGAATGCGTTAGGTGACGATCAGTTTGGCTTTAGGAAAAGTAAAGGGACGAGAGAGGCAATTCTGACGTTACGGCTAATAATGGAAGCAAGGCTAAAGAAAAATCAAGACACTTTCATAGGATTTGTCGACCTGGAAAAAGCGTTCGACAATATACAATGGTGCAAGCTGTTCGAGATTCTGAAAAAAGTAGGATAAGCTATACGGAGAGACGGGTCATATATAATACCTACAACAGCCAAGAGGGAATAATAAGAGAGGACGACGAAGAACGAATTGCTCGTCTTAAAAAGGGTGTAAGACAAGGGTGTAGCCTTTCGCTCCTACTGTTAAATCTGTAAAGCGAGACAGCAATGATGGAAATAAAAGAAAGGTTCGGGAGTGGAATTAAAATTCAAGGTGAAAGGATATCAATGATATGATTCGCTGATGACATTGCTATCTTGAGTGAAAGTGAAGAAGAATTACATGATCTGCTGAACGGAATGAACATTCTAATGACTACAGAGTATGGATTGAGAGTTATTCGAAGAAAGACGAGGTAATGAGAAGCAGTAGAAAAGATAACAGCGAGAAACTCAGCATCAGGATCGATGGTCACAAAGTAGATAAAGTTAAGGAATTCTGTTACCTAGGCAGTAAAATAACCAGTGACGGACGGTGCACTTTTTACAAGGGCGCCATTACAAGACACACAGAATATTTCGGGCTAACAGTATGCACCTGCAGTGTCCAAATAGTTCCGACATGTTCTAACGGCAATGTATTTCCTGTACTGCGGCAAATATTATGAAATGACGGATGACACAGCGATTGGATCACCACTATCTCAGGGAGTGCACCTTTAAGGAGCACGTTCTGAAATCTGCGGCGTTACGTCCATCTTGCTTCCCAAGGGGCGTTGATGACACCTTCACGGTGAAAATACTCTGCAACAGTTCGTCCATCACATGAACTGGACCCACCCCTACATTAAATTTGCCATGGAGATGGAGAAGGAAGGCAAGGTACTATTCACAGATATTTTAGCAGAGCGGAAGGCAGGAGGCGAGCTTGGACATTCAGTATACAGTAAACCGACGCACACTGATCGATACTTGAACACTGTTTCTTTTCTCCAACCCTGTACATAAGACAGTGGTCCTGAACATGTTCGTACATAGAGCAAAAGTCATTTCTGACGACGATCACCTACAGTGCGAATTGCAGAACTTGAGACATTTGTTCAGACAGAATGGTTATAGCAAGAGAGACATTACAAACGCTTTCACATGCCACCGAAGAAGGACGCCTTGTAAATTAACAGAAGAGGCCATGCCGGCTGCTTTCCTGCCATACGGGGGCAGTAAGTAGCAAGTTAGGATGTGTGCTGCAGGGACATGGAACAGTGTTCCGGCCTGCCCCAAGATAGAAGAAATGCTGCACCCTGTTAGACGACATAACACTTCGTGTGCTCGGTGTTTATGGTATCCCTTGCGAGTGCGGCAGCGTCTAATAGGTCAGACAATTTGCACAGTTACAGAGCCTTGTACCGACTACAAGCGAAATATTAAACAAAGAGAGCTTGACAAGGCGGCCATAGATGAGAACTGCGGGGAAAACGGACAGAAAATACAATTTGAAAACACAACAGTCTTGGATCATGCGTCAGCATATTTGGTTCCGCTACAAAAGAGGCGGCTGAGATTAGAATGAACAGCAACAACTTTAACAGAGACCAGTGCTATACACTTCGTAGTGCGTGGGAGTGGGCTTTGGATGTTGGAGAATACTCAGTATTGTAGAACACTCAGTATAATGTCGTTTATTATTACTGAACCACACTTCTCGAACAATCACGATATATAGACAAAAACAAATAACTTGTAGACGTCCATTCATCAAGAGCATCAGTGAGGTCCGTCGGAGCTGGTCCTAGCTCGGCGAGGAACTGGCTGTACTGCTGCTGCACTGGCCTTATAAAGCCGGCGGAGGACGGCTGAGTACTCCAACTTTCCCTGTATCTGTGAGGCGAGCTCTGCAGAAAAAGGTTCGCATTAGTCTCTAGCAAGTTCTGTTTGTTTTGAAGAATTGTTTGAGAAGGTTGCGCCTCCAAGTGCTTGTGAATGTTATATGGTACACAGAGGTGTCTTGAGTGTAGTCTGCCTGGCAGGGGCCATCTGTGGCAGACGTAGCAGATGTCGAAAGGAAGCAACGGCGGATGCTTAACGCTTGTAGGGAGGCGGGAGCGGCAGTTTCAAACGTAGCGCCGGCCCTTCGAGCCGCCTGACGTCACTCGGTCAGGCGGCGGGCCGCAACTGCAGTGAGGTGCCCGACTCATCACCGCGCACGTGTCGTTTCGGCTCTCACTGATTGGGCCAGAGACAGCAGTGATTTCTATATAAGCGGAAAACTGTGGCAGTTCCGACAGTCAGTGGTTTTTATACCTAATGACAATTTATTCTAAACGTAAACGATACATACTGTTAAAAAAGAATAGTAATGTGACACGATATGTTCATTATTTACGGTGACTGTAATTCACAAACACCGATTTTCAACCAAATAGGTTATGCACAGCATGTAACAACTTGCGAAAATTTTCGTAATGTTCGTTGGTAAGCGTCGGAAATTTCTTATAAATATATCTTTTCCCACGTTGGTATACAATGAAATTAAGGAACGAGTACTTCTTAACGAGGGTGGAGTATCCGAACTGTCTAAAATGTACAAATAAAATTTACAATTGACGATAAGGTACGAGGTTTACGCGTCACTAGCAAATATTCTAAAATATACAGTACAAAACGATACACATAAGTATTGACACAATCAATCTGAAATTATAAGAAAACGACACGAACAGTAAAATGTTAGAGTTTAGAGCTTCGAATCGCACCTTTCTGGCTCCCCATGGTCTGACACTAAGGAAAATTCAATGCGTGGCTTATACAAGTAAATAATCGTGCGGATTGCAGATTTTTTTTCCAATTAGATGACTCTGTGACAACTTCTACACTGGCCTGCCGACGATGAACATAGCAGCGTCAGTTTATCTCAGTCAAAACTGCGAAAATTGTGCAGCACCATCAAAGCACGTCTTACGGCAGCTAACCAATCAACATTTGAGTCACGTGCTGTTAGTAACTCGATGCTAATCCCTTAGGTTAATGATTTTCCCATCTTTCCTGTGTTAAATACGTTTCAATAGCTCTTTTAGATCACTTCCGATATTTCGCAAGTGTAATTTACTCCGTCTAACCGAGGTTTCCTTTGTGAACTCGGACACGTGGCACCTGACAATCTTATGAATGTCTCACATCCATATCTGTACAGTATTCCTCCTTTATGAAACAAATTTCAGAAAGTATTTCAACTGCCATTTGATATGTTGCGAGCTGAATTCCTCTCATTTACTCAGCACCATCATCAACCTGGCCACGTGACGATCAGTGACAGTAGTGAGATGACACACATTTGTTTTTGGGTGGTATCTGTCTCGAGCGAAACATAATTTTTCTTCCTTTACCCCGATATGTTTCGCTGAACTTACAGCATCATCAGCGGATTTTTATTTCCCTTCTATTATCGACAGGAAAAACCCTGTTCGCTACATGTACCCGAGCAAATGCGAGTTTTTGAGAAGGTATTCACAAAGTTGAAAACAGAGTTTTTCCGTTTTTTATACGTTAAATTACAGTTGTTTTCCTTTCACACTTTCATGTTTACAACAATATAGAAGTTAATGTAGGTAAGTTATTTACATCGAACATTTACAACTAGGGATGTTAATATAGTTTCACTCTCATTCTTTTGCTGAAATCCTCAACATCTCCTGTCCTTAACGATTCTGAGTATTAATTACTTTCCAGTCGCCAACTTCCCATTTTCATGAGTCAAGGCCACGAATCAAAACTAACTCTGATGTGGACATCCTGCGTAATCGGTGACTCATAACACAGTCTTGCTATAAATAACATCTTCTTGACCCACCCCCCACACTCCCCACCGTCCACCTTGTAAGTTCTCGGAGGTGAATTCTGACAAACTTCTTTTCAAAAAAATAAATAAATAAAATAAAATAAAAAAATAAAAATAGATAGTTGCTCATATTCAGTGTATTATTTGTTACAACTGATTCTACCATAGTTTTGTCAATAGGACCTAAAATACAAGAATCTACGTCACGAAGATTTTGTCTTGCAATTTGTAGCGTTCGAGGATTAAAGACTTTTTCCAAGTACTTATTTGTTTTACGTAGTCACAGCATTCGAGACTTCTTGCAACGACTCTTTTGTATCCCGTTCTGTGAGTGACGCATACTGCAAGACAAGAAATGTGCCCAGGTAATCAAGAAAAATAGGACTTTATTACTGTCAGAGAGAATACACAATGACGTTGGGTTCTGCACAGCTTCTAAATAAGCGCAACTCAAAGATCGCAGCGATCTGATGAGAAACTGGACTACTCGATAACCGTTCTTGAATGTACAATTTGAGTACAGCGTCTGTCACAGTAAGGAAGCGATACTGTAGATAAAAAGTACGTATCTGCTACACTATCGATTCTTGCTTCCGACTGGCATATCGTGCTCCATGGCTGATGGAGCTCACTGAGTGTCGATGTCGAACTCATGAATTATTAACTAGAAGTCGCAAACTCGCAGAGTGATTGGCGAGCTGCTGAGTGGTGTCTTATATAGCCGTCCGGCGGAGGAATTATGCGAAGTCGTACTTGTGTCGCGGAGGCGAGCTAGTGCCGCCAGCAGCAGCGCTGTAACCGGCAGATGTGGCGCCAACAGACACCGCAGCGGCTGCCGCTGGAGTTACGAGGTGTGGTTTTAGTTGTAGGTCCCTTTGACGGGCGGCAACCCGCGGCTCTTTTCTGTATGGAAGTTGCTGTATCGTTAGGTGCCAGACGTGGATACCACAGTCCGCTTCCTACGAAGGAGATAGCGAAACAATCCCGTTGTGTGGTTGGCGAATTTGATAACCAAGGGTGCAGCAGCTGTATTGAAAGCAACACTCGTGATGTTATCACTATACAGCAATGCCCAAGGTATGTTCTATTGCACATAAAGTGATCATATTTGTGACCGTAGTTAACAACAACAGTAACAGAGCCGATCAATCACGCAGCCCAACTGCCAACAGTAAACAGTTGGATGGGCCAGCTGGGCACTGCATACCTGGACCATTACATTCGATGTCATGTGTAGGCACTTTGTGGTCGCGAAGCTCCTGACAGTGTCTTCTCAAAGCTAGAGAAGCAATGTACAACAGGGCTGCGTCCGACAGATGTTTATCAGTAAGTTGGGCTACAATGGCAGCAGTCGTTGTATCAAAACCCTTAATTAAGGCACACTGACTACCAAGCAGCACGATGATGATTCAAATAGAATGGTCCAATATGCTATCAAAAGGCTGTCTTTCCCTTTATCCCAATTTCATACAACGCATGTGAATCGCGCCAGAGAGTCGCATTTAAGTTGTTAATTTTTATTTTTAGATGAGCGGTTTCATTCATCTAAAGAGGTCAACATGAGACCTACACTCCTTGATGACAGTAGAAATCGCGGGCGTGGAACAGGTCCGTCAGTGTTGGTGCGTCATCTAAAAATAAAATTAACAACTTAAATGTGACCAAAGCTGTGTTTATTAAATAAATTGTAATACTCGTATCAATGGATCGCTGTTTTTCCTGGAATAATGTTCCAAAAATTTTTAGAATGATAATCGATGTACTGACGAAAATTGCATTTCCGCCATTTTGGAGAAATGTAGTTAATGTCTTGTGCAATTGCAAAACGAGTTCTGCCTTGAATTTCATTCTGCAGCAAGCTGCTTAGTGCTCAGTGCTTATAACGATGTGATGCATTTCTGCAGTATAATATAATGGTTCCATCAGGAAATACGAGAAACACGAAGCTTGGAACGTATACTTCGTAAGTATGACCTCCGACATGCAAATAAAATGTTAAATAATCATATCAACACACTAAATGATGCCAAAATATCGTTATGCGAGCAACGCAGGCAATTCTACAATCAACATAACAAGAACTACGGTGGACGTCAATTTCAAACTTTGTGAATGGTAAATTTGTTCCGCGCGAACGTAAGACGTCAGTATCGTTCCTGGTACATCTCCAGCTGCAGTTTGTGTTCCCGATCTAGTGACTTCGTCATCGTCCGAGTATTGCACCCTAATCTTCCATCTGCTTTGGAGCGTTGCGGCTTTGTGCTTTAAGATGAATCACGGCTTGCACATTTTTTTCGTTTACTATGAGTCTGACGGTCATGTCGTCGCATAATGGGAAAGTAATTACGAGGGTTGTCCAGAAAGTATGTTCCGATCTGTCGCGAAATGGAAACCACACTGAAAACCAGAAACGTTTTATTTGCAACAGTTGGGTACACTTTCCACCTACTTCCCTATATAGTCGCCGCTCCAACTTCGAGTTTGGTCGAAGTATTGTATCAACTTTCCAATATCCTCGTCATAGAAAGCAGCTGCCTGTGCTTTCGGCCAGTTATCTGCACTGGTCTGCAGCTCGTTGTCTGTGAAAAAATTTTGTCTTCATAGCCAGCGGCTCTTGTGAGCACAGGGGGAGCCAGTTATGGACCGTATTGTGGGTGATCAAACACTTCTTATCGGAACCGCTGCAGGAGCGTCTTCCTTATCCCTACTGTGTGTGGCCGAGAATTGGCATGAAGAAGGAACTGCTCGACAGTTGTGTTATGTGGGCTGCATGACACAGGCGAAATCTCTAACCAGGCCCTCATACTTGGCGGGAGACGCTATTTCCTACGCATCTTTACGTGCTCACTGTTGACTCAAAACTGAAAAGAGCAACGCGACACCTTAGACGGGCATACTAGAGACACTGCCCAACACATTTGTGCAAAGCTTTACCGGATTTTCCCAGTGGTTTCCATTTCGAGACCGATCGGAACTTACTTTCTGAACAACCCTCGTATTAATTTAGCATTGCGTTCAGAAACGCTAAGTATGCCATTCATATCTAAAGTGCATTCAGAGTAGTGGATAACTTATTATAAAACAATTGAAACCTCACTCTATACTCTGCCTGACAAAAAATGTGAAGCACTGAGAAGGATGTGGGAAATGAAATGGAACTACACAGGCTGAGAGGGTATGTGACGTTTTTTCAGTGATTACAATATAGATTAAACTTTACAAACAATTTGGCAATACGTATCCACTTATCACTATGGCGCTGCAACATTTCTGGCCTGGATACATGCAGAAGTGTGTCATAAAGACGTTGCATACTCTCCCGATTCAAGCGGGCCCACAGCTGTAACTGTTTCTTGATATTTGGACAGAGTTGGTGTCCGAGCTGAGCCCACGTGTGTCCTATAGCGGAATGATATGCGAATCCTTCTGGCCACGAGAGTCCGTCAGTATCACGCAGGCCGTCTGTAGAGTTATGTACCGTGTGTTGATGAGCATTGTCCTGTTGAAAAAAGGCACCATGATACTGTCGCATGAGAGGTAACACGTGAGGATGCTAGATGTTCGTGACGTACCGTTGTGCAGTCAGTTTCCTCAGTCACTACGAGGCATTGTCGGGAGTCATACTGAATGGCCCCCCACATTGTGGCGCCACGAGTAACAGCGCTGTGCCTCTCGAAAACATTGGGAGAGCGTGCCCTCCAATTTCCGCCGTTCTTGCTGTGGTGTTAACGGCAGCCACCGCATGAGACGGAAGTGCAGAATGACACAGAATATTGCAGATAATCCATTACTTGTCCTCGGATCGAAGGCGCAGATAGGTAGAGGTTACATTGTTCTAACTGTACACTAATGGGATCCTCACTTGCGTTGGCCAGACGTGGTCGACCGTAACCTTGAGGGCGAGTATATCCGCCCCCACGTTCCCATGAGGTCCAACACTGGGCCACTATCATGTCCAAATTCTCCACAAATTTGGATATTACACAATTCGACCAGCCGGCCGTATGGAGACCCACAATTAGGCCCTTTCAAACTCTGTCTGGTGGTAATAATGCTGGTTCACGTGAGTACGCTGCATCTCCGCCTCCTTCACAGAGATCACTCAGCATCTGACTCTGTTCATGCTCGTTAGACACACTACCAGGACTGAGAAGAACACGAGCAACACAGTTGCACTCTGGTGGTCGCTCTGCCTGTCATAGAGAATTGCAACTCCAATCGTTTACAAACCCATGGTGTGTATATATACGAAGTTATACTGATATCTGTCCATGTCTTCTGGATGCTTCGGGGTGCTATCCATATCTTCTGGATCCTTTTTTTTTACGCAGTGTATCTCATGAAGTCCCAATCTGCAGTGACTTATACGCTCTGCAGAAAGGCAGATATAAGTTGAATACTGATTTGCTTTAACGCTGAACGGCTTCTTTCCAGACATTCAATGGACGCAAGGAGTTTCCTTTCAGAAAGGATCCAGCATTCACTGGTGACTGAGAAAACACGTTTGATTCAAAGATAGCATGGATCGATAAAAATATCTGAAATTTACGCAGAGTAAACTTAAGCTGACACAGGTAAAATATTAGTTACCCCATTAAAAGTGCACGCTAGTTACTTTGGAAAGTTGTAAATGATGTAACGGTAATATGTAACGTTAATATTAGGCAACCAGGTGTGTCACAACTGCTGACGTAAGTCATGGTAGGTGAATTGGCGTATATGTGCCAGTCGGTTGTATGGAATCACCGTAGTCAGACGAGTCGACATGGACTCGTGACAGAATAGCAGAACGAAGCTACCCAGTTTGGAAGTGCTCATTTGCACATTGTGAAGGAGTCGCCCTATTTCTTGGAGTCCTAACATGGATAGTTCACGGTGCCTACAAGGAATGGTGTAACATTCGTAGTCACATAACACACTGTAAGAACAAGTGCCCCAAAAAAAAAGATCCTGAACTCAGGAACTGTAGATGAATAGCACGCCTTGTTAATGAGAATCTATTTCATTTCCAACAGGAATTGTTGCAGTCAGAGAATGCAGATTCATTTCAATCATTTTCCGAAGGACATTCAGAGGGGGACACCGCGCAAAACACCATTGCTCATACCAGCACGAGGCTGCATGTCTTCAATCTGACAAATAGCTGGTTGAAGGCGTGCAGTGTAGTCCGGATAGTTTTGCCTCATTTCAAATGATGAAAGGCGTCGACTGCAGCAATGCCGCAGTGAGGCATTTAACCTGCATTGCGTGGAGCCTTCTTTTGAAGACTTTGGTACAGCGTATATGCAACGTATCGCCACTCTGATGCGGATATATAAGCACCGATATGTAAGCAACAGATTAGTGGTATTCCTGTCTTTTCGACGAGCGTGTAGTAAGTGCTGAAGCGTGAGCTATTGCGACATTATTATCAAATGCGTCCAAACAGGAGCAACGTTCTGTGTTTCTTTTCTTGGCTGCCAAAGGACGAACATCGGCCGACATCCATCGGAAATTGAAGAATATGTATTGGACAGAATCTGTGCGTGAATCTGTGCTTCTACTTCATGACAACACACGTCTCCATACTGAAAATGACGTAACGCAGTGGAAGGCATCAGAGCATTCCCCCTATAATCGTGATCTCTCCCATTCCAATTACCACTTTATCTGTACCTTAAAAAAGGGCTTGAGTCGACGATTTCTGTCGGACAAGGATGTGTAGCAGGCATTTCCTGACTTCTTCACGCAGTAGGTTACATTGTTTACCAACTGGTATCTTCAAAGTGATGCGTCGGTGGGGTGATTGCCTCAGTGGTCGCAGCGATTTTGAATAATTGGCACACGGATTCTGGACTGTACGTCCTTCAAACGGAAAATATTCGATAGCCCTTATAGTTCAGTCTGTAGGTGATTATGTGATGTTTTGTGAGTGTTTTTCCTACGATGACTTGGGCTCACTCATTGAGATTATCGTGAATATGACTCAGGATATTCGTTTCAACTTTGTCAACCACCAAACGCTGCCTTCTCTTCTACAACTTCATGATTAGTATGCAGTGGACACTCCGTCTTCTAAAATGACAACAGCAGTGTTCACAATGGTGCATGCATACTTCCCGGTACTTTCACACCTCACCTGGTCCATTGCATCACCCGTTCGTAATCCCACAGAAAATGTCTGGGACTATGTTGAATAGTGGCTGATCATTAACACCCGTATTCTCGGAATTTGATAGACCGACGGAGTGTAAACATTCATGAGTGCTGTCAGCTGGATACAGCACACATGAAAAAACTTGTGGACTCTCTTCCTCGCCGAACTGAGACCGCTATGAAAGCAAGTGATGGTGTTACTCTATGGTGCGTCACATCTCTTGGCTAGACTAAATATTGTGC
This sequence comes from Schistocerca serialis cubense, assembly GCF_023864345.2. Classification (NCBI taxonomy): domain Eukaryota; kingdom Metazoa; phylum Arthropoda; class Insecta; order Orthoptera; family Acrididae; genus Schistocerca; species Schistocerca serialis. Next base: position 434,110,538 of record NC_064638.1, on the reverse strand, counting down.
TACATGAAACGTATTCGCAGCTGCGAATATGGACAACTATCAGCTGTATAATGACGACAATGAAAATTTGTGCTGGACAAAGACTCGAACCCAGATTTCCTGTTTATCGCGAGCGGTCGCCTGTCCACACACGACACACCGCCAGGCCCATGCTTCCATATGTCGTCAGCCATGTGCCTGTAACCTCTATTCGTAGATCCATTATGTACATTCCTGTACAGGTGAGACATTTTAGTTGAAAGTCGCTTGCTCGCTGTCAGGGGATAAGTACGATATTGCAATTCCTGTAGTGTTCAGAAGTATGATGCACTGTTCCTTCGGACACGCATGCATGTCCAAAGGAGCAGACCATGCATTGGCTACAGCCGTTATGAAATACATGAAATTGTTACATCCCCCCTAGCTCAGGGATAGTAATACGTCAGAACAACAGAGGGGTATGTCAGAACGACCGACGGGTATGGTTTGGGAGAGAGGGGTGACTCACGTCGGAGCATGCAGAGAAACAGCCGCAAGTGTGCCATTGCCTTTATCATATGGCACACAGCGGGACTTCTGCTGATCCCGATGACGGCGCCGCATGGTGTGCACGCATGGCTCAGCGCCAATGCCAATGAAAGAATCTGCTGCGTCGACGTCTGGCCGCCCAGCCTTGTAGACTTAGCTCTCCAACTCATTCCACGGCTAACTGTCTGCCGTGTATGTTGGCTGCGTCAGTAGCCCGGGCACAGCTTGCTTCTTCCTAAAGAGCAACTCTTGGACCCCACGTAGAGCGCCGAAGGGAAACAGCCGAACGTCGTCGTTTTACTGAGCCGTAGCAGCTCCGGCCATCCGCCTAGGGCAGCTCAGTCAGTGACCATAGACAGCTCTGCACCCTTTCGAGCCCTGGTCCCACCCCGTTACAATTATGGGGCAACAGTGCAGAGAAGGTTGGTGGTAGTTGCAACGGGCCGGTTGGCTGCAGATATCCCACCAGAAGATCGTTGTGGTTGGCCTGCGACTTAAACAGTCGTCATTCTCTATAGTTCGAGACGCGGACGGAATGGTGACACGACTGGCCCCCTGTGAACCTCCGGACTCGCTTATTAATACATTCATTCCCTAGATCGCTGGCGTAGTTCCTCTGGAGGGGACAAGTGGAGTGCTCTTTCATAATTATAACGTCAGCTTACCTCACCCCGCTTTGGCCCCGACAGACACGTCACTAGGGGCATTTGTAACTGCAGCGTATTGTTCTTCACAGTTGTATACATTGCCCGCCAGGCCGTGTCTTCTCGCCTGCGAGCCGTATCAGGAACGTGCCGCACAGAAATGATTGCTAAGTATCAACATTGCCCTCGCTTGCCAACCGATGTGATAACTGGTCCCTTAAGTACTACCTTCCGTCGAGCCCTGAGCGAAATTTGCAGGAATACCCAAATCCGCGCCTGTATTTATTCGTGGCGCAGCATACCTTCTCCCTTCCAAGAAGTTTCGTCACGAATCTTTAACATCATGTTCCCTATCAACTACCTTAACTCTAACCATTTACATATTGAGAACAATCTTCCGAATTCACCATATAGGATTTCCGCACACACTTCCATGTGCCCCTTTCATACCGTTATACACGAATTAAGACCTTAAAACTAATTGCTTCCCCAACCAGTACCGGTCAACCATTCTACTGGTAATTGGTTTGTGGACAAATCCACAGCCTGTGCCCTCTTGCGTCTTACCCAGAAATATAGTACACAAAATCCTGCTAGAGACATGCCACAGCTGGTGGCCGATACGATCACCACTAATACTTCGTGCTTTTGTTCTTCCCGGAAATGGTGTACATGCTGCTACATTTGTTCCATCGAAATTCCTCCCACCTCTGATGGGACTCTATTAATCAGTCCAAGGACTGCAAAAGCTATGGTTTGGGTGAGTCATTTAAATACATTTAATTTTGAACGGGTAGTAGCCTCGGTGATCCTTCTGGATAATGCAACATATTCCGCGTCAACATCATAACAGTTGAGCCTGTAAGCGTAGCCCTCGAAGACGAAAATCCGTTCTGAATACCTCACAAGTCGGGCAATTAATGATCATTCCACTTTTCCGAAACTCGAGTTTCTTAAAACCTATCGGTCTACCTACTTCGTAGCAATTCAACCATACAGTTTCTGGCGTTAATACGGAGTATAATCAATGTGGACCCATCCTCTGAAAATACGTTTGTGACGGCAGAAGCTTCTTCACACAAATCGTCCCATTTACTTTCCCCGGAAACAAGCCCGCTTCACATCTCCACATACCAGTATGTACTAGGCCATCCAGAACTTTGTACGCACCATTCCAACTCTCCCCGTGACATTGACAAGTGAGCCTGCCTGTCCTTTGACACCAGCAATATTTCCCGTGTTCTCACCTGCACCCACCCAATAGTCCCCATTTCACTGGATATGGGTGAATGCTGTAACAGTGAAACTCCGAGTTTCTCCGCGCAGCAGGTACACCAGTCGCTATATCCACCCTGGCTCCATCTGTTTCCATCTCCGTCCAAACTAAATGGAAAAACAGTGCCAGATCCTCTTCGGACACTTTGCCTATATGCTGCACTAGGAACTGCTTTTTCGCCAGCCGCAATCCTTCCATGAATTCCCTCAGTGTAACCAATACGGGACTAAGACGCCCGTTCACCGTCTAAAACAGGGCCTCCTATAATATCGCCATTTCAGTCCTAGGATCTCCAAGTTGGGCCGCGCCAGGTTAGCAGAGAGCGCTGCTTCCTGGACTCGGGTAGACACGCCGGCCCCGGATCGGATCAGCCCTGCGGATTAACGACGAGGGCCGGTGTGCTAGCCAGTCTGGATGTGGCTTTTAGGCTGTTTTTCACATCCCCCTATGTAAATACCGGGCTCGTTCCCACGTCCCGCCTCAGTTACACGTCTCGCAGGTATATGAAACTACTCGTATTTAATGGTTTACACTAGAGGCAGACAGTTGGGGTACACTAATTCCGTCCCAGGGTGTGACGGCGGGGTACACTAATTCCCTGCCAGGATGTGGCGGCAAGGATGGGCATCCAGCCACCCCCTAAAATAAATCTAACTTAACCATGCCGATCCTGCGCAACATGCGAGACAAAGGCAACAACGAAAGAAAAAGAAGATCTCCAAGTTGGTCCGCTTGTCCACTCAACAACCTCGCTACATTCAGTTCGTTGTCCAACGCACTCAGTTGTTTCTGAATTTTCACCAAAACTCTATTCAGCATCTTCTTAGTTTGGCTAGCACATCAGGTTAGATCTGCTGCTAATTCTTGTACCAGTCTCGCGTTATTCAACACCCCTTGTTTTAAGTTCGCCAACTGCGCTATATGCCACTCCTTCACAGAACCTGCCAACAACTGTGCTATTTAGCTCCTGCACTTCCTCTTCGCATCTTATTCCGAATATTGTCTTTAAAAATTTTCCTCCAGGATTTAGCCTGTTCCTCTTCCGACGACTCCTAGCCTAAGGAACTACATCTATCAACTGTGATAGCTGCGCCCTTAATTTACGGTAAGTGAACTGAAACTCCTAGTACTCACCCTTTATCTCTCTAAATAATATATTCCCCTGTGCCTACTTATACAATTCGTAAAAGGCATCCACTAACCTACTCACCTGATTCCTAACCTCCTCCGCCGGTCAGAGTGGCCGAGCGGTTCTACGCGCTTCAGTCTGGGACCGCGCGACCGCTACGGTCGCAGGTTCGAATCCTGCCTCGGGCATGGATGTGTGTGATGTGCTTAGGTTAGTTAGGTTTAAGTAGTTCTAAGTTCTAGGGGACGGATGACCTCAGATGTTAAGTCCCATAGTGCTCAGAGTCATTTGAGCCAGCCTAACCTCCTCCCAGATCTCCACTGTCGTTTTAGTGTCAATTTATGACTAGTAAGCCACACATCCGGATACCTCGAGAACATCACACTCGATTCTAGAGGCTGAACAACTGTTATCTGCCTTGCCTCGCCCTCGGAGACGTTCAGCAACAGCAGACCCATCCTCGTTCCCCTGGATGTCCTTACGTATTCGCAACCTGTAGAACAAAATTACTCTATCACCTCCCTCCTCCTTTCGAGAACGCACAATCCACAAAAAGAACAATACCAGTAATAACGACATGAAAACTAACAACTTCCCAAGAAAACAACAAATATCCCTATGGAAATAAAAATACATACTCTCTTACATCCTATACCAAAAAAAGCAACAAATTACAATTATGCAACTTACCCACTCGACCTTAACCTATACGACACACCATGCAGCGTAAGATGCTCATCAATTGCAGGTTCCTTCTTTTTACCCTCTGTAACTTTCACCTTCTGGGTAGTTGCAGATAACTGTGATATAACCTCTACCATTCCTTTAACAGGTTTTATGCGGCTGACGTCTATAACCGACGTTTTTGTGGGGAACTGTGTCTTCACATTGACCAGTGGGGTCATTTCCACGACCTGGTGTAGTCCGTGGTATTTTTTAAAAACTTTCTTCGTTTTCTCCTTTGACGTATAGGGACTAGTGACCATTACCCACTGCTCACGCGGTATTGCGGAAATTTGCCCATGCGTCTGTTCGGTTGCTCCTGGCGTTTTATGCCTTCGTGTTTGCCTTTTGTACATTCCTCCAAACTACCCTAATTCTTCTGACAAACTTCCTCACAGATTCACCATCCGGTCCAAATTTAGGTATCAAAACGTCAAAGTGGAAGGCATCTTCCTGCTGTACACCACCTGAAATAGCGCTAAGCCCGTTGCAATATGAACTTTCGAATTACAGGCAAACTGTATATAAGGTAAATAGGCGTCCTAGTTGTCGTGCCTGGAACCTACGTAATAGATCAACACTTTCGCAACTGTCTTGTGCACGCGTTCGGTTCTCCCATTGTTCTGAGGACGAAACAGACTTGTCCGCCACTTCCATATACACAACATGCGGCGTAGTTGTTTCATTAAATCCGAGACAAAATTAGTACCCTGGTGCTTAATTATGATCTCAGGTACCCGAGACTTTAATGTCCAGTAGTCTACTAACTCCTTCCGTCGGTCCTGCATCGGTACCATTGCCAAAAATCGACAAAAATGATCGATGATCCTCAGAATGTACCTATGTCCTTTAGGTGCTTTATCAAATGACCCGAGGACATCCAACCTTAACACAGAAAATGGACTGGACGTCTCTAGTAACGTTTGTAGCGTTATTTTCAGGTGTGTAATGTCAGCCCTCTGCGCGCCCGGCACACAGTCCTTAACAAACTGCTCCACGTCACGCTTCCTGTTCCTCCACCTAAACTGCTTTGCTACGTCTGACCATCGCACATTGCATTCCATGACTTGACAACATATGGTTGTGAGCCTGCCGCAAAACTTCCTTCCGGAAACCCTCTGAAACCACTACGGCTGGTCCACACCTCGTCTTTGTACACAGCAAACCCTTGTGCGTAACAAAATGTGGCTGCAACTTAAATGCCTGGTACTCTTTATTCCTTATCTTGCCCGCTGCCACTCGTCAACTGTCTTTCCTAGCGTACTTATCGTCGCTACCACGCGGCTTAACGAATCTGCATTTGCGTGCAATCTCCCTTTTAACTTTTAACAGTTTTCCTAATAGATTTAAGATACGTGAAATGTTTTATTGTTACAGCCAACGACCAATAGGAGCTTAACAGATCGTGGCGTATAGACACAATGGCAGGTTACAGTTAGTATTCTGCCATTTATTCATTTGCAACTTCCTACATGGTCCCCGAGATTAACTGCCGATCATCACGAAGCGTTTTGAAAACTTGAATGCAAGCGCGAAACTTTAAATGATCTGGCCACAGTCTGCAAGCTACGATTCCATTTCGCCCGTAAATAACAGATACCAGCCCCGCAAAATTGGTGATGGTATTAAAAGATGTAATCTTTTCTAAATTTCACAGCATTTTTTTAGAACTCAATTGGGCCGCTAACAAAAATGCATCCGTCATCACCAATGGTAGCCTGCTCCAGTTAATTTTAACAGTTTTCTTTGCAGTGATTAATTTCGGTTTCTACTTAGAACAAAATTTTAGTAAACTTGTGTGAGCAGACGCGTCAATGTACTCATATGTGTCCAACGATACATTAGGAAGAGACCTGACAGTTTAAGTTGGCTTGGCGGCTGCTTCGCGCGTCTGCCGAAACCAGTCACGTAACTCGATTTTGTGCGCGTCTACGTGGCAATGCCTCCGTGTTACCGCAGCTCTATTGACGACTATTGTTTTCTGTGAAAATTTCGCCCCGGCGTCTAGCCAACATCCTTTTGTTATTCATAGTTGAAAGCTGGCAACAGCGCTGCCAATTGTCAGGGTTCCGCTTTCACCGTTGTCGTTAAGTTCAAACTAGTCGACAATGGCGAATAAACATATTATTCAAATAGTGCATTCGTCACTTGAGCCATGACTTCTTTTAATCGATGTTTGATGGCTGTGACTCAAGAATAAAGAAAAATATGATAGCGTTGTTAATATCGTGAAGTGATGTAGGGTCAACGCCGTTGCCTCTCGTTTCATAGGAAAGAAACTTGGAATGTAAGTCTCCAAAATACAAAATCGCAGTCAGCACTTTTCAGAAGAGCACGATAAAAGTTACCAACTAGTAAAAAGGTCATGACATGAGAAATGAGAATACATCACATGGCATGCTTGCAGGCGTACGGTTGAACTTTAAACAAAGAAAACATTAGACATAAAAAACGCTATCCTTTCGATGCTCTTATCTTTGGTGTGTCTGCAAAAAGTACAGAGCGATCCACCGAGGTCAGGTCAATGAGCACAGCGAGATAAAAGTACGCTTTACACGCCACGCAAATCACGATATCACAGCCACCGGAGAACATTAGCTCTCATGCGACCTTTAAATATTTGATTGGATTTCCGGTTATCATTTTCGGTCAGAGTACTTTTAGCTGGCGCACACAAATGCGTGCTCCGGAACAAGCGCGGCTCCCGCTGATAGAATGTAAATACCGCGCATTCGACTTCGAAGCAACTGTCACGCACCCTGCTCTGACAGCAAAAAGCGAGCACTGACCTCCCCACATGCATATGGGGGGGGGGGGGGGGGCAGCGTGGGCGATTATGACTAACTCCACTGCTGGCGGAATTTGATTCTGCCTTTTCCGATGCAAACGGTAGATAATACAACGTAGCTGCCCAACTGCTATTCAGCAGCCCATTCAGCGTCCTTTCTTCTGCCCACTTCCTGCAGTGCGTCGCTTCCAGTGGACCAAAGACCTCCTTTTACGTTTTTGCTAACGAAGAAAATAAAGTTTTTTTCTGCAGATCGGTTTACTGTCACTGAAAATTAAAAAAAAAACATCGCCTTTAAAATTTCTACGCTTTTGCTTGTGTTCGAACAAATTCTGGAAACATTTTCACCGTAGTGATGATGATATCTCAAAACTTTTTCTGGAAAGAGACAACAGCTACATGAGGTGATGAAAATCGCAGCCCACAGACGTTTACAGTGACGTAAACGAGAAAAATGAAATTGTCGGCGGATAGATCACGTGAATATGCGCAATGAGAGTTTATGTCGATCTTTCTTCCCAAAAACTCAACGGCTGGACTTGCTGTTGAAAACCTGCCCTCATTTATCTAAATTAACAAACGGCTAATCCCGGGGATAACCACATAATCCGACTTGCAGGCTGCCTATCTAACGGGTTCCAGGGGCAAAAAATATTGCCTTTTCATTATTTCGTAAATTATTGGCAGTATTTGAAAACTGAAAACGCTCGACAAGAACTCTCTACATTTGCATCTATATGAATACTCTTCACAATCAAGTGCCTGGCAGAGGGTTCATCGAACCTATTTCAACCTATTTCTCTACCAGTCCATTCTCGAACAGCGTGCGGGAAAAACGAACACTTAAATCTTTCCTTGCTATTTCTAATTCCTCTTATTTTATGTTGGTCATTTCTCCCTACACCGGTAGGAGAAAGTTGGTGATTGAAATTTCGTGAGCAGATCCTGTCGCAACGAAAAACACCCTTCATTTAATGATTGGCACCCCAATCGGCATATCGTATCCGTGACACCCTCTCCACTATTTCGCGATAATACGAGGTGCATTCAAGTTCTAAGGCCTCCGATTTTTTTTCTCCGGACTGGAAAGAGATAGAAACATGCGCATTGTTTTAAAATGAGGCCGCGTTCATTGTCAATACGTCCCAGAGATGGCAGCACCGTACGGCAGATGGAATTTTACCGCCAGCGGCGAGAATGAGAACTGTTTTAAATACTTAAAATGGCGACGTTTTCCTTACTTGAACAGCGTGCAATCATTTGTTTTCTGAATTTGCGTGGTGTGAAACCAATTGAAATTCATGGACAGTTG